>NC_134103.1:61329729-61582229 GCF_000715075.1 Nicotiana tabacum | reverse complement strand
GGTCTTTCACAATCAGATCTACCTATACAGTAACGGTATTTAATTATGAAAGTTTGCTGGGTAGCTGACCCTCTTAGTCCGTTCTTGCCAGAGTGGGAGCCTGCCTAATCTTTATGTTTTATGCTTTTTAAATAAGATTTCCTCCGCTTAATGGATAACCATTTGTTACCAATGGAGAATTTCTTATCATCTGTGATTGGATTTACACCAACGGAAACCATAAACTTCATACACAATAGAGGGATATGAGAGAGTTTTTTTAAATAATGAATGGAGTTCCTTCTTCCATCCTATCCCATTCACCGGTACTGATCATTGATACTGTAAAAGTCGTTTTCTTGCTTTTGTGCCAGCTCATGATCTAAACGAGTCGCACATACACCCTAGTACATGTTCCTCGACGCTGAGGACAGCCCCGAAGAGCGGGGGATTTCGTGACATTTCTGATTGGCTGTCTTGTATTTCTAATAAGTTGTTTAATAGTTGGCATGTTGAATCGTATACATAATATGATGGGTTGGTTTAGATTGATCCTAACCGAATGATGATGAATTACTTCTATTTAATAGAATATTCAATTCGAAGATAAAATCTCAAATCACAGATTTGCGCGAAATCCATGTTATTTTCATTCAACCGCTACAAGATCAACAATTCCATAAGCTTGGGCTTCTGTTGCTGACATAAAAACATCTCTTTCCATATCTTCGGATACAACCCATAAGGGTTTCCCCGTTCTTTGTACATAAACCCTTGTGAGGGTTTCACGCAGTTTCAGCAGTTCTTCCGCTTCCAGGACAAATTCGCCTGTTTGTGCCTCATAAAAAGAACTAGCAGGTTGATGGATCATTACCCTGATGATATAACAAAATAAAAGCTTCCCCTATCTCGCATGATAAAGCAAAGAGAAAAGAAAGATAAAGAATAGAAAAAAGATAGAATTGAACAACCGTACAGGCATCTTTTGTGCATACGGCTCTACAAGAAAATTGACCTCCCCTCCTTTCTATTGAAGAAAGAGAAAAATAGAATCTATCAGACTCAGATGGGTAAATGATCAAATTGCCATCCTTCCTTTCGGAGGAGTTAAAAAATACTATGATGGCTCCGTTGCTTTATATGTTTATTTTTTCTTTTTTTTTTTGTCTGTGATTCAGCAATCCCAAAGTTTCTTTTTAATCCGATCAAATAAGGAAAAAATCTTTTTTTTTTTTCGTACTCTTTCATAACATAAATATTGTTAAGAACTCTCCGGCATGAAAACAAAAAAGTTTGTGACGCTGAACTGAACTCCCGATAGATAAGAGAAAATCGGAAATACCCCTTATCTCATACTACTCTCTCGATACAGAATCTAATGTTTTGAAAAAAAAACAATACAAAAATTTCTCATATCGAATTCGAAGTGCCATGCTATTATTACTTAGTATTCATATGGCGAAGGCATAGTCTTCTTTTTTCTCTCAAATAAAAACCTCATTGGCGCCAAGCGTGAGGGAATGCTAGACGTTTGGTAATTTCTCCTCCGACCAGGATAAAAGATCCCATTGAAGCGGCTAATCCCATGCATATTGTATGGACATCTGGTCGCACAAATTGCATAGTATCATAAATAGCCACCCCAGGTATTACCCAGCCCCCAGGAGAGTTTATAAACAAATACAGATCTTTGGTCTCATCCTCGATACTGAGATATACCATAAGACCAATAAGTTGATTCGAAATCTCGCTATCAACCTCTTGGCCTAAAAAAAGTAATCTTTCTCGATAAAGTCGGTTGATTAGGGTAAAATTGTATCCCTTAGGAACCGTACATGCGCCTTTTGATGCATACGGTTCAAAAAAAAATGGTGAATCAATGTATAGATTCCAGTCCTCTTTCTTTTTTTCTAGAAAGGTTCTTTCTTACTTCTAACGAAAGGGCTTTTCTTCGATTTTTTAATAAAGACGAGTTTTGACTCCTTTTTTATATTTTCGATTTTCCATTATAAAATTTGAAGTTATAAGAAAGGGTCATTAAACTTATCGAATTAACTTCTCATTGATGTATTCTTTCATCGAGATTTAATCCAAACCGCGATGGTATTTTCTTGTTCCTGAATGGGTCTGTTTCATCTTTTTAGGTTTATGCTCTACTCCGGGTAAAGATCCGCCCGATTTGGATTTGTACATATAGGACAAATGCTCCCATTACCATTTCTTTTTGTATTTCTTTTTTTTTCAATTCATTTTATACAAGTATTTCTTAGAGTTGAGATAACTTTGCTTGACAATTAGGATCTCTTTACAAAGAAAAAATATGAATAGCAATCATAGATATCTTACCAATCCAATTGGGTTTTTTCTAAACGGAGCCTGGATACTTCATTTTTTTAGTCCAACCAAGCCAACCATAAATTATTCTAATTGAATTTTTCTAATTGATAATAGTAATATGAATCCCCTCAAAAATGGATCTAATTGCACTTCACGCTCCAAATTTTTGATGATTAAATTTATCTTTCTTGGGTGAAACGGGGGATATCTCGATCGGGGGAGAGAACGGGGAAATACCATATGACCCAATATATCTGACAAGTCGCACTATACGTCAACCCAAGATGCATCTTCCTCTCCAGGACTTCGGAAAGGGACTTTTGGAACACCAATAGGCATTAAATGAAAGAAAGAACTAAATACTATATTTCACTTTGAGGTGGAAACGTAACAATTTTTTTTATTGTCTTTATAATATTCATATTGGTTTTTATCGTATTTATTTTATCCATAGATTATAAAAATTCATAAAGAAAGACAGAATGAATAAACTCAAATTATTACGAATAGGTCTTTCTAATGATAAATAAGTATGGACTCATTCGCTCATAGAAAATGGGATCAACTCCCCCATTGCGTATTGGTACTTATCGAGTATAGAATAAATCTGCTTCTCTTTGTTCCTACGAACAGAATTGTTCCATTATTACCAACAGAATAGAACACCCTTGTTCGGAAATAATTGACTGAACAAGAGTGGTCCATAGGATAGTCATATTATAGTCTTTTCCAATGCAATAAAGTTACGTAGTGTCTATTTATCTTTGATATAAGGGGTATTTCCATGGGTTTGCCTTGGTATCGTGTTCATACCGTTGTATTGAATGATCCCGGTCGGTTGCTTTCTGTTCATATAATGCATACAGCTCTGGTTGCTGGTTGGGCCGGTTCGATGGCTCTGTATGAATTAGCGGTTTTTGATCCTTCTGATCCTGTTCTTGATCCAATGTGGAGACAGGGTATGTTCGTTATACCCTTCATGACTCGTTTAGGAATAACCAATTCATGGGGCGGTTGGAGTATCACAGGGGGACTGTAACGAATCCGGGTATTTGGAGTTACGAAGGTGTAGCTGGAGCACATATTGTGTTTTCTGGCTTATGCTTTTTGGCAGCTATCTGGCATTGGGTGTATTGGGATCTAGAAATATTTTGTGATGAACGTACAGGAAAACCTTCTTTGGATTTGCCAAAGATCTTTGGAATTCATTTATTTCTCTCAGGGGTGGCTTGCTTTGGTTTTGGTGCATTTCATGTAACAGGCTTGTATGGTCCCGGAATATGGGTGTCCGACCCTTATGGACTAACGGGAAAAGTACAACCTGTAAATCCAGCGTGGGGCGTGGAAGGTTTTGATCCTTTTGTTCCAGGAGGAATAGCCTCTCATCATATTGCAGCAGGAACATTGGGCATATTAGCGGGCCTATTCCATCTTAGCGTCCGTCCGCCACAACGTCTATACAAAGGATTGCGTATGGGAAATATTGAAACCGTCCTTTCCAGTAGTATCGCTGCTGTCTTTTTTGCAGCTTTTGTTGTTGCCGGAACTATGTGGTATGGTTCGGCAACAACCCCGATTGAATTATTTGGGCCCACTCGTTACCAATGGGATCAGGGGTACTTCCAGCAAGAAATATATCGAAGAGTTAGTGCTGGGCTAGCAGAAAATCAAAGTTTATCAGAAGCCTGGTCTAAAATTCCTGAAAAATTAGCTTTTTATGATTACATCGGCAATAATCCGGCAAAAGGGGGATTATTCAGAGCGGGCTCAATGGATAACGGGGATGGAATAGCGGTTGGATGGTTAGGACACCCTATCTTTAGAGATAAAGAAGGCCGTGAACTTTTTGTACGTCGTATGCCTACTTTTTTTGAAACATTTCCGGTCGTTTTGGTAGATGGCGATGGAATTGTTAGAGCCGATGTTCCTTTTAGAAGGGCAGAATCGAAGTATAGTGTTGAACAAGTAGGTGTAACTGTTGAGTTCTACGGCGGTGAACTCAACGGCGTCAGTTATAGTGATCCTGCTACTGTGAAAAAATATGCTAGACGTGCTCAATTGGGTGAAATTTTTGAATTAGATCGTGCTACTTTGAAATCCGATGGTGTTTTTCGTAGCAGTCCAAGGGGTTGGTTTACTTTTGGGCATGCTTCGTTTGCTTTGCTCTTCTTCTTCGGACACATTTGGCATGGTGCTAGAACCTTGTTCAGAGATGTTTTTGCTGGTATTGACCCAGATTTAGATGCTCAAGTCGAATTTGGAGCATTCCAAAAACTTGGAGATCCAACTACAAAAAGACAGGCAGCCTGATACAACATTACTTTGGTATCTTTCTTTCGCCCTTATTTTCTTTCTTTTACTTTTATTGACATAGGGTACCAGAGAAATCTTTATTTGAATCAACTTCGTTTTTACTCTTGTTCGTTCTTTATCCGGAAGATGACAAAAAAAGAAAATAAAAAGAAACAAACAGGTATGAAAGCTATAATTGTAAACCACGATCGAATCTATGGAAGCATTGGTTTATACATTCCTCTTAGTCTCGACTCTAGGGATAATTTTTTTCGCTATCTTTTTTCGAGAACCGCCTAAAGTTCCAACTAAAAAGAACTATATATATATATATGTAAGGAGTTAGGTGACTTATGACCTATCAAATTAAAGATCTTTGAGTCTAGTTTCTAACGCTTTAAACCGTTTGTCATTTGGACATTCCTACAAAGAGTTATGATCAAATTACCAAAGACTGGCGGAGGAGCCTACGGATGCGAAGCATCTGAGGCCGCGTCCGAAAGAGAGGCTGGCAGTGAAGTGCTGCCATAGCGTCCAGGTCCACATCCGAGTTTCATAGAGGAGTGAAGTGGGGATGCGAAGCATTCAGGGCCGCATCCAAAACCCAGAAATCTGGGCCTATAAATACAAGGTCGGGTAAAGAGGGTATTTTGTGTATTTGGGGGTTAGGGTTCTTGAAGTGAAAGGGCGATTTTGAGCTCAAATCAAGTCCAATCGACCAAGGTAAGTTGTTAATGATATTTTGGGTTGATTATTACTCAATATACATGAGTTCTAACATCATTCTTACATCCAAATACAAGATTGCATCATCAAATCCTCAAGAATACAAAAATGACCAAAGTTGTAATTTTTCAAGATTGATCTACTAGAGGTAATTCCAATGCTTTAAACTCGTTTATTATGAGTAGTTAGAAGTGTTTGAAGCATTTGTTACAAGTTTTAATGGTTGAAAGATTGGATTATAAAATTCTAGTTCATGGCATGAATAGTACTTTTGAGAAAATAAGAGAAAAGATGAATGGTAATCTTGGCGATGAAATTTATGAATACAATGAATCTATGGGATTTGTTACTAACATTGGTCTCATTGGATATTGTTATTGTATATTGAAGTTGATTAGTGTAGTGCATTGTTCTAGTATCATTAAGGGAAGAATTTGAGGTATGTTGGCTAAACTTTCTCTCTTGGAATTGAATTCCATAATATTTCTGTAAGATCAAGTATGATTGGCTCAAGATTCCTAACTCCTACATTCTGGGTTATTCCCTATAAATTTGATTATCCCGAATGAGCCTTATGTCAAAATATAGATGTTCAAAGTATGTGTTGTGTATTATTATGTTATGGCTTTGACTCGTGTTTCAATATAAGATAGTATGCCAAATTGTGTGAGAAAACTCAATATGCTTAAGACTCTTAATTGCTCATATGTGTACCTAAAGCCTTGATTGGAAATGTCTTACTAATGATAACCTATAAAGATGTGAAAGAAGTATGAAATGTGATTATTGATATAAGTAAAAGTTATGCTTGTGGCCAATGGAGCCAAGAAATGAAATGATATGAGAAAGGTTATGAAATAAGCCTTGATTCAACTATTCCAAATTGACTTCGATAATAGAATTGCCTAAAAGCCTATAAACTCAAGGCATGCACATATGTGGCTGTTTTAACATACGTTATGATTTGTAAGTATCTTCAATGTGTTTTGCGTTCTTACATATTCGTGAGTGAAAATTGTGTATTGCCCTTTGTGGGGGGGAAACGTGTCAAGAATAAATGGTGTGTTATTTGTTGATGGTTTAAACTTGCACATCAATTGTCAATCATTTTACTCCACTTCTCGGAAAGAAATCTATGGTGCTTAAATTGGTTATTTCTATTGAACTTAAAGTTGTGATTTTCGGAATATTATATGTATGTTGATATTTATGATGATTATACATGAAAGAGAAGAAATAAAAGTGTGGAATAACAAATATGGCCACCGTGCCTTGAATAAAGAATCTTGTGAATGGCCAAAAGAGCCAAGGAAATATTGTTGTTATTATTGATTGAAAATACTAGTGGAGATTTATATAATGTTGAAGATGATGAGGTAAATACATTTGTACCTATGTTATTTTTGTGAATTATTCCCCTTATTTGGGACGAGATTGATGTGATAAAATTATCCCTCTTAATTGGGATAAGATTGATTGATATAAAAGGGTTGATGTCTCGAATAAGATAGCCTAGCCGATCGGGTCATGATCGGACACCATGTCGCACACATGGTGGTGATTGTGGTGAAAATTGTAATTGAAATTGAGAATTTGGTTGATGTCTTTAAATAAGACAGCCTAGCCGATCGGGTCGTGATCGGACTCCGTGCTAAAATTACGGTAGTATTGGTATTGATAGTAATTGTGGTTGATTCTCTAATGAGATAGCCTAGCTGATCGGGTCGTGATCGGACTCCGTGTTAAAGACTGTGGTATTGATATTGAGAGTAATTATGGTTGATATCTCTAATGAGATAGCCTAGCCGATCGGGTCATGATCGGACTCCGTATTGAGAATACGGTAGTACTGGTATTGCGAATAATGGTATTATGGACAATGGTATATCGATGCTAAAGAAATCTCCCAATGTGAGATATGGAAATTAATTTGAACACTGTCTTGATCCTAAATTGAGGTTTGATGTTGATTAAGGTTTTCATTGATATTATGATAATCTTGTTTGAATTATTTGTCATTCTATTGAGAGGGTGTTTAGTTATACATACTAGTGCTATTCGACAGTACTAACGTCCCTTTTGCCGGGGGCGCTGCATCTTTCAATGGATGCAGGTGGTTCCACAGCAGGAGATATTGATCAGTGATAGCAGTGCACCTTCTTCCCAACTGACTTAGTGAGCCCCACTTCATCCTGGGGTCATGTATCTTTTGTACCTTGTGTATTCCGTTTGAGGTATAGTCGGGGCCTTGTTGCCGGCATTATCATTGTAGTCTTCTTTATCCATAGAGGCTCCGTAGACATAGTGTGGGTTGTGTATTAGTGTTGGAAAAGACAAAATATGTTATGTTGTGGTTGTATTACTTGTCCATTTGAGACATTAAAAATGATGAAGCTATTGGAAATGAATTGGTATTGTAGACGTGAACACCATTTTGTCTAATTAATGAAAATGTGTATTATCTCCATTCGTTGATGAGTTTGGGTAGAATAAAATCTAACAGGCTTGCTCGGTTGGGTTCACTCGGTTGAGCGCCGGTCGCGCTCCTCGGTTTTGGGGCATGACATGCCCCTACAAATAAAGTTCAGTTCCTTGAACGTTCTCTCGCTCCTTTGAAGACAACTTATGAAGCCTCGGAGGCAGAAAAAGAAGAATTGAAAGATGAGATCGAGCAGTGGGAGAATGATTATGAAGCCCTTAAAGATAAGTCATCACTGGATGTTAGCTGGTCTTTTTTGACCACTCGCCTCGAGACTTTAACTGAAGCCAGCCAGGAAGGTTTTAACCTTAACGCTGAGATTGCTAAGGCCAGAGAAACAATTGAACAGACTCAGCAGTGTCAAAGCTTTTCCATACCTGAATACGAAGGTTCTAAGGGTGATGAAGATGGACTTTCTCCTGGTGAAGCCTCAACCCTCTTCTCCTCAAGTCAATCCTTCTTCTCCCGTTGATGATGCTCCTTATCTCTCCCCTTTCCCGACTTTTTGTTGAAAGTGTTTGTTTGTTGGTTTTTGGGTGGAATTACCTTGTGTTTTTTGGACAACTTTTGGAAGGTTTTACCGCCCTTGTCTTTTTTGGGGGTAATGATATAAATATATTTATTGCTTTTGCCGCATATTATGCTTTGTGATCTTTAATTTTTGAGCTTTATTTTTGTACTTAAAATGCTTTAATAGACTGTGACTTCAATATGCAAGGGTTTTCATAAAAGAGGGCCCTTTTATGTTAAAGACACTGATGAAGATGACGTCTCATCTTCATATTGGTGCAAAGATATGAAACATGAAGTAAATATGAAATAAAAATTTATTTGAGGAAGTTTTATTTTTTGAACTCTCAAATAAGTAAGTTTGTGCATCGTTTTCATAACTGTTCATACAACATTTTCATAACTGCTTTCATTGTAGCAGGTTTACAAATTCAAGTATGTCTTTCTGCGACTAAACTTATGGCCTTAACCTAAAAGCTTGTGGGAATATCTTGCATCCTTTTTGCGAGCTTGAACGCCTTTGAAGTTTTTTTGAGAATGTCTTCAAGGGTTTCTTCAAGGTTTTGATTCAGGCTGAACTATGCCCTTGGTATACATCTTCTTTCCTTGTGTAACCTTCTATATACGTAGTTCCCCCAGTGTTGGAGCATTGAAGTATGAAATCTCGATTACTGGATCAACTCCTTTCTTTTGGTCATTTTCCTGAAAGGAAAAATACAAAAAGGACTGAGAGGTAATTTTTTTTAGATGATGACTGAATAACCCTTTTTTCCATCAGAAAAGTTATAACCTAGACTGGGAATAATTCTGTATTCCGTGTGTCTTTCGGGTCTTATATCATCATTTTGTACGGGCCAGCTTTTTTCCTATCATCTAAAATGGTTAGTAAAATTCAAAAGAACAAAATAAAATCGAACTTGTATGATACCTGACCATGGGTATTATCCTATTTAAGAAGTAATACTTCTTCAAATGGACTGCATTCCAGTTTGATGGTAACACCTTGCCGTCCATGGTTTCCAACGCATACGCTCCTTTTCTAGCAATGCCTCTAACCCTATATGGGCCATCCCAATTTGGACTCAACTTTCCTGCATTTGCCATTTTTGTTAACCGGAACACCTTTTTGAGGACGAAGTCCCCAATCTTGAAGTACCTCAAATTGGCTTTCCTATTATAATATCGTTCAATCATCTTCTTTTGAGCCGCCATTCGAATTAATGTTGCTTCTCTCCTTTCTTCTGTCAACTCTAAATTTACCCGTAACTCTTCCTCATTTTTTGCTTCAGTGGTATGCGTGTACCTCATGCTTGATTCACCTATTTTCACCGGAATAAAAGCTTCTGTTCTGTACACAAGTGAAAACGAAGTCTGCCCGTACTAGTTTTTGTCGTTGTTCGGTAAGCCCATAACACCCCTGGGAGTACTTCTGGCTATTTGCCTTTTGATTCTTCCAATCGCTTTTTTAAATTATTGATGATAACCTTATTTGTCGATTCAGCTTGCCCATTGGCCGCTGGATGATAAGGTGTGGAAGTAATTCATTTAATCCACCAACTTTGAAAGAATTCGGTGACTTTCACGCCTATGAATTGTGGGCCATTGTCACAGATGATCTCCTTTGGAACTCCAAATCGACATATAATAATTCTCCAAATTAAGTCCGTGACTTCCTTTTCTCGCACCTATTTAAAGGCACTTGCTTCTACCCATTTTGAGAAATAATCTGTTAAAATTAACAGAAATCGCACATTTCTTTTAGCTTGAGGCAAAGGCCCTATGTTGTCCATGTCCCATTTTATGAAGGCCATGGTGATATAACTGAATGTAACAGTTCTGCTGGTCGATGCATGTTATTGGCATATCGTTGACATTTATCACACCTGGCTACAAAGTTTTCTGCTTCTTCTTCCATTTTTGGCCAATAATATCCTACCCTTATTAATGTCTTCACTAACTATCTTCCCCCGGCGTGATTTCCACAATGCCCCTAATGAATTTCTCTCATTGCATATTCCGTTTGCGATGGTCCGAGGCACCGTGCTAAAGGTCCACCAAATATTTTGTGATATAAATTTCGGTGAATTAGGCAGTACTGGGAAGGTTTCAACCATAACAATTAGGATTTCTTCTTATCCTCGAGCAAGATACCATACTGCAAAAATTTTACAAATTCGTTTCTCCAATCCCAAGTTAAATTATTTAAATTTACCTCACTCTTGGTTTGATCGAGTGCTGAATTAAACAAATGTACCATAATAGAATTTTCTGCATTTGTTGTATCTGTGACAGACGCGAGATTTGCCAACGCATCTGCTTCTGCATTTCCCTCCTTGGGTATTTGCATGGCTTTCCATGTCTGAAATTGTCTAAGCAATTCTCGTACCTTTTCGAGGCATTGCTGCATTCGCGTTTCTCTCGCCACGAAAGTCCCCTACATTTGATTAACCACCAGCTGCAAGTCACTTTTGATCACAATTTGTTCGATACCAAGTTCTCGTGCCAGTTCCAAGCCTGCAATCACAGCTTCATACTATGCCTCATTGTTAGTGATTGGATAACATTTTATTTCCTGTATTATGACTTTACCTGAGGGTGGAATTAAAACAATACCCAAACTTGCTCCTTTAATATTTGAGGAACCGTCAGTAAATAGGGTCCAAGTCCCCATATTAGCTCCGGTAAACACTTTTAGTTCTTTTTCTGCTTTAGGAACTAAGTTCGAGCTACAATCCGCTACAAAATCTGCTAACACCTGCGATTTTATTGCATTTTTAGGCTGATATATGATATCATACTCACTGAGTTCTATTTCCCATTTAGCTAATCTACCTGATAATTCTTGTTTATGCAGTATGTTCCTTAGTGGGAAAGCAATTATAACAAAAATAGGATGACACTGAAAGTAAGGTCGTAATTTTCTTGATGCCATAATTAAAGCTAAATCAAGATTTTCTAGGTATGGATACTGTGTCTCAGCATCTAGTAAAGACTTACTAACATAATAAATTGGGGATTAAGATCTTAACGTACCAATACCGCACTTACCGCTACTTCTGCCACAGCGAGATAAATGAGCAATCTTTCTCCGTCTTTTGGTTTGGCTAACAGAGGCGGATTCGATAGATACGACTTTAGGTCCTTCAGAGCTTGTTGGAACTCTTCAGTCCATTCAAAATGATTTTGCTTTTTCAACACTGAAAAGAATTTAAAACTTTTTTCTGATGACTTTGATATAAATCTTCCCAAAGCTGTTATCCTGTATGTTAATCTCTGCACTTCTTTCTTGCTCGTGAGTATATTTGGTATTTCCTCAATAGCTTTGATCTGTGTGGGATTTACTTCAATACCTCTGTTAGAAAAAAAAACCTAAAAATATACCTGAAGCCACGCCAAAAGCGCACTTTTTCGGGTTTAACTTCATATTGTACTTGCGGAGAGTCTCAAAGGTCTCGAACAAGTGTTGAAAATGATCCCCCGTCTGTGTTGACTTGACCAACATATCGTCTATATAGACTTCCATGATTTTTCCCACGAGTTCTTGAAACATTTAGTCACCAATCTTTGATATGTGGCTCCAGCATTTTTCAAGCCAAATGGCATGATTTTATAACAGTAAATCCCCCTGTCTGTGATAAACAAAGTTTTATCTTCATCTAGAGGATCCATTTTTATCTGGTTATATCCTGAATATGCATCTAAAAAACTTAAAAGCTCATGACATGCGGTAGAATCAATTAACTGATCTATATGCGGTAAAGAAAATGAATCTTTAGGACAAGCCTTATTTAAATCAGTATAGTCTACGCAAACTCGCCATTTTCCATTCTTTTTTGGAACCACAACGGTATTAGCTAACCAGTCAGGGTACTTTACCTCTCGTATTGAACCAATTTTCAAAAGCTTTTGTACCTCATCCTGGATCACTTGGTTTTTGAAGGACCCTTGCTTCCTTTTCTTTTACTTGACTGGTGGGTGTAATGGATCCTCATTCATCTTATGAATCATCACCTCCGGTGGTATACCTGTCATATCTGAATGCGACCAAGCAAAGCAATCTGCGTTGGCACGTAAAAATTCAATTAACTTACTTTTCATCTCTGGGCTCAAATTTACTCTGATGTAAAATTTTTTGTCTGGCCAGTGGACAAATAGTATTACAGCTTCGAGCTCCTCGGTGGTTGTTTTAATGTTCTCATTTTCCTCTGGCTCTTGACTCACATCGGGTCTCGAGTCGACATCAGTCTTCCCTTGCGTGTTTTCAGTTGAGGTTTGAATAGTAGTGTCCTCAACTGAATTCTGTAATTGCTATTTCGCATCTGCATCATTGGCAACTATGCTTGCAGTCACCACCGAGTTAATACTTCGTGAAGCTTATTGATCTCCGCGGATTCGTCGGATTCCCCATTGTGAAGGGAATTTGATAACTTGATGCAATGTGGATGGGACAACATCCATATCATGAATCCATGGTCTTCCCAAAATTATATTATAAGCCATGTCTGTGTCTATCACCTGGAACTTTGTATCCTTGATGACCCATTTTGCAAATGTGGTAAGTACAACTTCCCCTTTCGTAACAACACTTGAATTATCAAACCCAGATAAGGACCGTGCTTTTGGTATGACCTTATCTTAGCTTGCATTTCATTTACCACCCCCAGTAAAATGATGTTCACTGAGCTACCTGGATCAATCAAAACTATTTTTACATTAGTATCATGTACAAGTAGAGATATTACCAGTGCATCGTTGTGAGGAATCATCAAGCCATCCGCGTCTTCATCGTCGAATGTTATATTGTCGCCCTCCAAAACTTGGCGGACTCACTTTCCATGAGTGATAGTAACTTTGAAGTCTTTTTCGCGGCTGTGTATGTTACTCCATTAACCTCATCATCTCCGGTTATGACGTTGATTGTTCTCTTTGGTGATGGAAGTTTTGGGGGTTCTTGTCTGTTATTCATGTATGATTGTCTCTCTTTTTCACTGAACAGATCAGTAAGATAGCCTTACATCAATAAATGTTCGACCTCTCCTTGCAAAAGCCTGCAATCTGTTGTTCTATGGCCATGATCATTATGAAACTCACACCAAAAGTCTGGGTTTCTTTTGTTCGGATCTGATCTCATTTCTTTTGGCCATCGCACCTTATCTCCCATACCTTTTAAAATAGCTACCAATTCGGAGGTGTTAATGTTAAAGCTATAATCCCCTATTCTTGCTTGTGTACTGGGATCACTACTTCGGGCATTTCGTTCCTTTTTGAACCTAGATGAAGAACTCATGTCTTTTTGTCTTGATCTTGAATCAAATCGTGCATTCTCCGGTTTAGATCGAGAGTCTCGCCCCGTAGGTCCCATGTATGGGTCGTACCTATTTTTACTGGACCTTCTTTCTGATTCTGAGCGTCTCGAACCTGGCCTTTCTTCGGCCCTTGGTTGTGCGACCGTATCTTCTTCTATCTGCAGCTTTGTACTATATCTATTGTACACATCGTTTCAAGTTGTTGCAGGAAATTCTCGTAAACTTTCTTTCAACCTCCTCGTGGCTTCTGAACTTTGCTCGTTCAACTTGCTCGCGAATGCCATAGCCGCCCAGTTATCAGGTACTCGAGGTATCATCATCCTCTCTCGCTGGAATCTATCTACGAATTCCTTGAGCAATTATGTACTCGAAGATGTCTTCCATCCTTTTTTCACCTTTTTGAGTCCCCGAATGTGCTTTTATAAATGAATTTGCAAGCTCAGCAAAAGAATCAATGGAATTTTTAGGTAAAAGAGAATACCATATTAATGCTCCTTTTGTGAGTGTTTCACCGAATTTTTTAACCAAAACTGATTCGAGCTCCTGTTTGGTTAAATCATTGCCTTTCACGCTGGTAGTGAACGCGGTTACGTGATTCCGAGGGTTAGTTGTTCCATCATATTTGGAAATATCAGGCATTTTAAACTTTTTGGAAATTGATAAAGGTGTTGCACTTGGCTTCTAGGGTTGCTGTGAATACTTATCAATATCCACACCTTTGATCATGGTAGGCATGCCAGGTATTTACTCTATACGCTCGTTTTGCTCCTTCAACTGTTTTTGCAAAGTTAGCATTAAACTTTGTAAACTAGAATTATTTGGCGTACCTGACACTCCATCGCGAAATTCATAGGGAATTTCTCCACTTCTAGAGTTATCAAGCCCCGAACGCGGGTTCTCCAAAGTTGTTGTATTAACTGGTGGAGGAGTTTGTGCTGCATTGGGTAATCCTCTGACAAAAGCCTGTAGTGCACTGTTCATGTACTCTGCAATCAATTGCTTTAGATCATCATGCTCCACGGTTTGGTTGTCTCTATGCTGATCATCAGCGCGCGAAGCAGACCTTTCAGGTGAACTCCCATGGGATTGCTGAGGGGATCCTATAGGTGTGTGGTGTGGTGGATTTCCATCTTGTTGGTTCAGCTGGTTGTTCTCGTTAACGGTTGACATACTTGGTCGTTAAAAATGAAGTTTGGAAAGTGAACAGACTATCAGATTTTCAGTAACGGAACCAATTTATTTAACCCAAAAATAGATTTCTCGGTCAAAATCAATATCAAGAAGAATAGGGTTACTGATAACCAAGATTTACTTCACTTTCCCAATAATTTGAACAATAAATCAAGGAATGAAATAATTGACAAAGAAAATACGAAATAGATTGATAATCACTCCCAAAATTGCGGTTTAGAACCTTGAGAATAAGGTAAAGAATGATTGCATAAATTTCAGTCCTTATATAGGAGCATACAGTTATAACGGTTTCCTTATTTAATTCGGGCTCACTAATGGCATTAATTGCCTTGATTACCCGTTACCATATACAATTGTAATGGAAGTATTTATGGCTAAGGATTTCATGTAACCGTATCGATTTCCCTTCCTTATTTATGACAGGTTCGTGCATCTTCCATTCTTAACGGTCTTTATTCATTCCGCTCCTATTTCTCCTTTTACAGCTGTCAGGTCCGGCTCTTTTCTCAGTGTAACCCGAGGGTGTTCCTCCCGTGCCTTTTTCGCATTCTTTAACTCGTCTGATTAAGAACGTCACTTGTCGCTACATTGATGGTCCACATACCATGTCTTGTCACCTCGATGATAGTCCACGTGTCATGTCTTTTTTTCACTAATACAACTACCTTGTTTTATATTAACTTTCTATCATTGAACGCATCAAATTTAATTCTTTCACGAAGTCTTTCAAAATATATGTATGCAAAAATATTATCGAGAAAACAAAATTACAAAAAATAACACAAAAGAACTGAAAAGGTATTTTCTTTACCCCCTTTTAGGGTTTCTTCTCTTTATATTTAAAATTTTTTGTTTTAATTACTTGTTCATTTTTTATTTGCTTTACAGTATGCAAAAGAATTTTGAAGAACGAAATTGGAAATAAGATGTAAGAATATACTCACTCTATTTCAAAAAGATTGGCATTATTTCCTTATTAGTGCGTTTCAAAAATATTGACACATTTCAATATTTCCTTAATAAGAAGTATTTATAGTCACACAAGTTATATGACACATTTCATACCACTAAGTTTCAAAAGTTTTACAGTCATAGAAATGTTATAGCTTATTTAAGCCCACATATCTCAAAAGTTTTATCTTTATTAAAGTTTGTATCAAGTTAAACTAAGATAATCTTTTTAAAACGGAGGGAGTACTAAACTTTGTGAAAGGAAAATGTAAGAAAACAATCTTGTCCATTAGGTTGATAGGTACAATATATTTCCGTTACACCATAAAAGAAATATTCAAGCAATATATCAAAATCTTAAGGTTGGTAAGTTACAAACTGAAGCCTCTAGAGTTACACGGTTATCCCTTATAATGAATGGAGAATCCAGCTCCTTAGTTTCTGCACAATTATGGCTTCAGCTTGGCAGAGCATAAGGTAGGTAAGTACGAATGAAAACTTTTCGAACTTGTAGCAATTTTTACCCATTTGTTTACTCAATACACAAAATCACAGTCGTAAAGTGGAAAAAAGGAAAAAAGAAACAAATTAAGTTAAAGGAGCTTGACAAGTGCCATGGGAGAGGTCAGGATGATTAAAGCTTAAGCTTCTACCAGACAATTTCCTTTGTACTAAATTAAATTAAGCAGCAACCTAAATCTAGATTTGTCAAACCCACCAAAACTGTTTCCAACCCAGCATCTGCATTCCCAGATACTTTGGCTGGACTGTGACTAACTTATCTTGATTCCTATTTTTACACAAGTAAGAGAAACAACTAGAACAGAAAAGTATGGACTTTTTTGGCAAATGACGTCTTCTGCAGTAACATCGAATGGAAAAGCATCAAAACTTCAACTCAACATCATGAGGAACAGGCGAAGCATTGCCTGTCAAAGCATTCGAGGATTCAGAATGAAATCACCCGTTATAACTTCTTGATCAGCTCATGTTTTTAAAATCTCAATCAATCTCTCCTTCCTCCGGATCTTTTGATATGTCCTCAGGACAATTTGATAAATCTGGAATACTATGTGATTCATTTTCTTCTTCATCCTCACCATCTCCCTTCATATACAATCCAAGCTGCTCCAATGGGTTACTGCTTGCCTTGAATTTGAAACTACCAAGACCATTTTGAGAGTGACCAGGGCTTGTCTCTTCAGTGAACCTCTCTAATTGTTCATCTGGAGCAGCTCTAAACAATTCCAGATCTTCCATAAACTGACTGTTCTCATTGATTTCAACTGTCTTTTCCATCTATTGGAAAAAATACAATTACAAGTTGCACAAGTAGGAGATGATCAAACCTAATCTGACCCCAGCTAGGATATGTCATTACCTTCAGCAGAGCCTGACGAGCAGCTTCTCTTTCAAGTTCTCGTTTCTTTTTGGCTTCTGCAGCAGCTTCTGCTTCAGCTTCTCTTCGAGCCTCACCTGCGGCCTTAGCTTCTGCTTGTAAGCGGGCTTTCTCTGCATAAGTAGACAGAAATAAACAGGAAGTTCCTGCAAATGTTATTGTGAAATCCGTACAAACTAAAAATAATCAGACCTTCTCGCCTTCGCCTTTCAAGCTCCTCTTTCCCAAGCTTCAGCTTTTCAGGGTCCCACACTTCACCCTAAAATATGGTAAGAAGAAATGTCAGTGCCAAACAAAGTTCCATACAGATAAAATTCCAACAAGGGTGACACCAACAATTGTTAGCCCTACCTTCTCAAGGGTTTTCTCTTGCGCTTTTAATATGGTATCTGCAAAACGACTCCTCAACAACGCTGCACGGTAAAGTTTCTCAGGGGAGACTTGCCTCTCCGGTGGAGCACTCTCCCCTAAAAGATTACAGCACACGGTGTGAGATGATGCCGCATAACTAATTAGCACATATTTTCTTCGCCAATTACCATTGCTTACCCTCATGATGATCATTGGGTTCACCTAAAATAGACTTTGGTTGTGAATTCCGCTCTGTAAAGCCATCCAAGGAATCTGTCGAACATGAATGCAAACACAATGTCACACTCGTATTGAGCAAAAAATTTTGGTAAAATCTCCCACTTCCCAGAGAGAACCAAAATGTGCAGCTACAAGAAACAACAGGAAAACAAATCTTATGGATTCTACAGATTGACAACCTCTAGACTCTCGTTGATCGAGCTCTTTCTGTTCTAAGCTCAACCCAGAACTCGCTGTCACCTGCTGAGGAACAGAATCAATTAGCAAGGGAGAAAATAAGTCAGACATGATAATGAGCCGCAAAAGAACACATAAAATAAGGCAACAAATCCCATCTGTCACACCTTTGGGTTGGTTAAGGGAATTGAACCTTTAGCACCATCAGATTCACCACTAGAAGAGCTCCCGGAGTCTGTATCTAAGAAGATAAGCATCCAACAATCTGAGTGAGAAGTAGAAAAAATACTGCCTCAAGTTCACTGCACACAGTTCACTTAATCACAGACTGTTTAACAGGCAATGAAGTCCTAATTGAGTAAAGCATATTAACTCCAGAGGAATAAGAACTCTTGCACCTTCCGATTTCATACAAGTGTTCGAATGTGGAAGGCTAAGGCATCTTATACCTTCAAAACTTGTTCTCTCCATTAACCAGGAATACATAGGACACCTTACTCAATATGTGGAGTAAGTATCCGATGTACAAAAGAAGTGTTGAATTTAATGATAAACAAAAAGAACATATCTAATTTATTAGTCCTATGTACCTCAAAATAGAGAACAGTAAGCAAAAAAGGAAAAATAGCAATTTCTATGTAGTGCAGGAAGCTATCGATGTAATATTCAATTGGGCGAAAGGACAGAAGCGAGAGCTACTAAAATACACTAAGCCTTGTTCATCATTAATGATAAGCAATTGTAATGTATATATAGACTCGCAAGATCTTGCAATCACCCTCCTGCTAGTTAAAGCCACTGCTGCTTATTGAGGAATTTCTACTAGGGAAGTATCAATATTCGGATCCACATGAAGAAGCTTCAAACACCTGAATTTTTTTCAATATTAAATGGTGGAGGCCATAGTGGGAAGAAGCAATACCATCTGAGTCTTGCCACAATATTTCAAGCCATACAGATGCAGCAGAGCAGCTCAGAAAGAAATCATGATCAGATTTAGAAGCGAGAGGCTATAATACACACGTTTATCTTTGGCCAAGCTATAAGATCTCAACAATGTTGCTCCTAACAAAAGGACAAATGGGACAATTGAAGGTTGTGCTACCAAAGTCAAAGGATTGAAGAGAAAAACAAAGCAGATGGACAATATGACATAGAAGATGGGAACGGATCTGGAAGACCATCCTTTTAAAGCGAATTCTAATTTGTGAACAGTGCTTAAATGTAAGCATTAACTTGTGATTTATTTGCATATACTAATCAAACTTTTTCATTTTTATCTAGGATAGCGATTAGAGCGCCAACTTATTCTTGTTCAACAAGTAAGCAATCCAAATAAGGTGGGGACAAAGGACAAGTACTCAGATGTGAAACCTATTGATGTAAATCTATTGATGTTGGGAGAAGAAACCTTCATTCACATAATTTTAAAGAACTTATCAAACAACACAATTTTAAAGAGATCATGAGGTACCAGGAGAAAAGTAATCACAAAATTCATAAAAAGAAACATATCACATCAGAAATTTTCTCATTGCCAAACCAAAAAGAACACCAGTCTATTTTCCACAGCTCACTGAAATTACATGACAAACAAAAAGATGTCAAAACTCAAAGCAATAAGTTCCCAGTATCATTTTTTCCTTCCGAAGTAGGTTCATCACCATGAAAATTAGCACACTCGAACCTCAAGTTAAAAGTCCCTGACTTACATGTCAAAAGCTCTAATTTCAAGAGCAAATATAAACCTAAAATTATTCCTTAAACCCTAATATAAGCAAATGTGTGTGTGTGTGTGTGTGTGTGTGTGTGAGAGAGAGAGAGAGAGAGAGAGAGAGAGAGAGAGAGAGAGAGAGAGAGGAGGGGGGTCATGTGTCAATTCGTGAGAGGTACTGGCAGATTTGATAGAAGGGAGCCACAAAAGTTCTCTTTTCTCTATTGTTCTTTTCCTCTCTTTTCATTTCCTTTTTATTTTGGTGACACCAACAGGATTCTTTCGCACTGCCATTAAAAACGTAGTTAGATATAGGAAATTGGCCAATACTTTTACATTTACACAAATGGGAAACAGCAGGCAACTCAAGGGATAAAGTGGTTATACAGTAGAATCCATCGTCAAGCCTATAGGAAATACTGGAGAAGGAAGATTATCATCACAGGCAGAACGAGTTACAAAATGACCCACCACCTTGTAAAAATACAGCAACCCTCTCAGAACGAACCAAACACCAATCCACCCAACACTGTGAAGTTCTATTTGAAGAGCGAGAAAATTGATTTTCATCAAGTATATCACACATGCAAAGAGTTCCCACAAGAAAATGCAATAAACAAAAAAAAACAGGGTCAAGGATGAAAAAGAAAAGGCAGAGTCTTTGTGTCTAACAAGATAAAATTTGTAACCAACATAAATAAAGCCACAAGTTATGCAAGAATTTCTTAATAGCACAAACCACTAGATGAAGAGCCTAAATCACTTCTAGAACTACTTGAGCTGCTGCATTTATTGGCTCTACGAACAAGGTCCTTTTCAATCTCCACGGGTGTGAAACTTGAGACAGGTGGATCATTTCCTCCAATATCGACTTCCTCATCTGCTGGATCATTGTCTATAAATAAAATTTAAAAATACATAGAAGACAGAGAGAATCAGAAACTCTATTAATCACCATATATCAGCTTGACAGCTCTACTTCTTTTAAATCTTCAAGCATGTACTAATGAGAAATCACCTTTGCATGGCTGCATGGATGAATTGCTAAAACCAGACTCATTCTGAAGCGGCAGCATACAAAAAATAATATGATAACTTTAATATGCACATAAAGGCATCTTGTAAAGTAATATAAAGAATGAAGTAAGATATTATGCAATCACATTATCATATTCACCTCCATCTCACAAGGTTCAGCTTTTGCCTGACTTTTCTGTTTATCCAGTAGATACTCATCCAAGAGCTGCCGTAACTTGTACAGTGTATCATTAGTGAGAGCATCAATATCAATCTCGATCTCATCTTCACTAACTTGACTTCCATGAAGGCTGCTCTCTTTTAGGAAATCAATTATCTTTTCAGGTAATTCAGCCAGTAATGCCTCCAGCTCCATACTGAGTTTATGCTTCTCAAAATCGCTCATGACTTGCTTTACCGGTTCTGATCTACCCTTGTTTTCAAATGGAGCAATTTTCTTCTTCTTATAAGGTGGTACTACTAAAGGAGCTTCACTTTCAGTTTCTAAAATAACACTCGACTTTGAAGGTAAAGGTTCTTCTTCTGCTACAGGAAATTTCTTCTCTATCTGTTTCCATCTAACCTCGAAAAATTTGCTAAGTGTTTGAGCCATAATATGAACGTCGTTTCCTGGTGAATTGTATGTCATCGCATTCTTAAAGGTGAGCCTCACATCTGCAGAAAATTCCAAAGGAGTTAAATATTCCCCTGACATCAACTTTGATTGTACAGTCCCCAAATCCATTGGATGCTTAATAACAGTGAAATAGTCTGGGATTTTTAATTTTACCACATCAACTGGCGCATTGAAAACCCAACCATATTGGTGTGACATCATCCGGTTTAGCAGCGTCTCACATTGTTTCATAAACATCACTATACTAGTGTTTGAGACGGCCTGTTTCACTGGCTCAGGCCGCCGAGCCCCTAATCCTTTTGTTCGAGGTCCATTTCTTCCTTGAGCAGTCTTTTTCTTTCCGCGAGGTACTTTTGCTTCTTTCATAAAACTCTGAGATATCTCCGCGCCTGGCCTCCTCCACCCATCACTGCAACTATGTATATCACTAACAGGTGAAAGAACCCCAAAATTTGAGCTAAAAGAAGCAATTTTCTTCTGCAGTATTCTAACATGTTCAAGTTCAGTCCTCAACCTTATTTTCAAATCTTTTCTCTCGGAGCATGACATCTTGGACAACGACAAAACTTGAGTAGGTACACTAAATTGATCGTAATCATCAGCACTCAAATTAATGCATCTCTTCTTCGGTGCACAAGAATCATCTGAAGCTGTCATTTCAGTTTCAACTCGTCCTGAGCTACCAAAACCCTCGGATTCTGCCATTGTTCCAACAGCATGACAATAATCCGGCACAAACCCAGACACATAACCTCTTGAAACTTTACGTGACTTTCCCATCATTTCACCCGAACCCTTATTAAAACACTTGTTCAATTCCCCCTGTCCAGTGAAATGTACGGGAACAGTAAGTACCATGTGATAAATAAACTCCTAAAGTCTGCACATGCCAACCAAATTTAATCCGTCTCAATAGTTAGAAATGAAGCAAAGATGGCACGGTCCTGATTAATTGTTTTGAAGTGATAGGCTTTCGCCTACTAATGGGTATAGATACGCCATCTTGGATCCAAAGACATCAATATCAATACCTCGAGACGACTTTCACAATTTCCACAATGCCGGAATAAACTAATTCGTTACGGTTCTCAGTAGCAAATGGGCAATTCAATTTCACCGAACAGCACCAATTTTCTCCTTCGTCCAACAGTTAATATTAAGATTTTCCATGTAACAGTAAATTCATCATAGAAACATCTCTCCCCTGTAACCCAATAGGGAGACTCTCATTTATTCCCTATTACGAATTTAACGCATTTGGGTTATAAATAATGAATAAATAGATTCACATAAACTCTAATTGATATTGGAAAAAAAAAAAAAAACACACAAAATTGGAGCTTCAAAATCCAATAGAAAGCCCTAAGAGTTAGTATGAAGCTGAGATAGAAAATTGAAGAAGCTTCTAGAAGAACCCAATATTGAAACCTGGATATCCAAATAGAGCAGGTGGCCCAATCAATCACACCAAACCCTTGAAGAAAACCCTCGTTTGGCTTTCGCTCTTCGCCGCGAAGAGAGAGAGAGAGAGAGAGAAGAAATGAGATTGCTAAATTATATACAAAGAACCAAATATGGAAAGAGAGACAACTTCCGAGATTG
Source organism: Nicotiana tabacum (assembly GCF_000715075.1). Taxonomy (NCBI): domain Eukaryota; kingdom Viridiplantae; phylum Streptophyta; class Magnoliopsida; order Solanales; family Solanaceae; genus Nicotiana; species Nicotiana tabacum. The sequence goes on along the minus strand of NC_134103.1, from coordinate 61,559,318 downwards.
TGTTTTGCAATTTTATCCCGCCGCGCTATTAGCATTTCTTAACCGATAGTTTTCCTCGTATTAGTTTATCTGACGGCTGTTGTTCTCTCTCTTTCAGACCATCAGATACAGATCTGGCGGCGGCGCTTCTTTGTTCTTCCTTTTTCTTTGTTCTTTTTTCCTTTTTAACGATAGTCGATAAATAATAACTTAAGCGTTCTTACAACAAAATTAATAAATTTTGTGTCGATCACGCATTCGCTTGAGTGACCATATGCATTCCCATCCGTACTATGGTTATGACATCTTATTATTCAAAATATTCTTTAATATTTTTAGTAATCAAAAAATAAAAGTAGATAGATAAAACTTGAAAATCAATAAAACACAGTTTGTCCAAAATTAATTCAAGCTATTTTTAGTCAATAAAAACGACCGTGCTAGAACCACGGGACTCGGGAATGCCTTACACCTTCTCCCCGGTCAACAGAATTCATTATCCGAACTTTGTTTTCCCACACCAAATAATAAAAGAGTCAAATTTTTCTTTTGATTAGGGATTCAATAAGGTGACTTGGAACGCCAAAACTAAATTCCAAGTGGCGACTCTGTAAATAAAATAATCCCTACCAAAAATCATCACTTTAATTGGAAAAACTCTTTAATCCATAACATATAATTTCTTTTGCGGGGTAAAAAAGGGGTGTGACAGCTCTGGCGACTCTGTTGGGAACAACCAGAATTCGAGCTTGTACATTGACTTTATTTGGCTTTATTAAAGTTGTATATACTGTGATTTATTTGGGCCTAATGTGCTACTTGTGTGCTTTTTACCGCTTTGACATTGTTGAATTGTATATATAAACTGTCTTCTCGCGCACCCCCTCTGAGTCTTCTTGAAATTAAAAGTGGGCATTTGCTTGACATATCCCGCTTCCTTTTAGATAGCCGAGGTACTTGCCACCCGGTGAAGGATTTTAGTCACACATGTTTTAGGCGGGGAGCACCACTAGTTAAACCGAAAAATAATGCTACCGGTACGCTGACCCTCCTCGGCTCCAGTTGTGCGCTCGAGTAAGCCAGTCTAGATACCTTCTCCACCAGGATTTAAATCTAGAAGAACAAACCTCATGCCGGATATCCCTAGTAGGTTCACTTTATTTGCATCACGTGCATTTGACTTAGTAGGGCTCGGCACAGGGGCCGGGTTCTGTTTTAGGACAAGTACATTGTTGAGACCATTATGTTCATGTTATGTGCTACCTGTTACATTATTTGGGGCTTGCATGTTGACCGGCTTTAGGGTAGATTAGTTGAATGAGCAGAGAGAAATAAATAAAAAGAAAAAACATGCTCCCGATTTCTGTACAAATGTCCGTTCTTTTTAAAATTTAAAAAAAAACCGAAGTGGTCTGGTGCGTTTGGTGTCCATGATTAATTTTTCATAAAAAGAAAATAAAAAGAGAAAATATAGTGAGTTCCATTGGAAATTTTATGTTCAAACTACGCGGGTCTGATTCTCACAAATCTAGTGGGATACGTAGGCAACCTTTATCGGGTTCAGCCCCCACTGGGGTAGCTTTTACTATTTGCCCTTATGTTTGGCCTTTTTGCCGGGACAACCTTAAATCCTTCTTCGGAAGTGTCGTAGGGTTGTTTTCGTAAAAATAGCTAATTTAACTATTTTTGTCATTTTTATCATTTTGGGTTGTTTTTGCCGAGATAGCCTTAAAACTTTCCTTAGAAGCGTCGAAGGGCTGTTTTCTTAAAAATGGCTACTTTATTTGTTTTGAACTTTTTTTTTAACCATTTTGTCCCCATTTTCGGTCGTTTTTGTCGAAACAGCCTCAAACCTCTCTGCAGAAGCACTGAAGGGCTATTTTCGTAAAAATAGCTAATATTCTACCATTTTGCCCCTATGTTGAATCGTTTTTCCAAAATAGCCTTAAAACCTTCCTCGAAAGTGTCGAGGGCTATTTTTGTAAAAAAAAAATGGCTAATTTGCTCATTTTTTAACACCTTTTAGTCTTTTACCATTTGGTCCTTATTTTTGGGTCGTTTTTGCCGGGACAGCCTTTAAACCTTCCTTGGAAGCGTCGAGGGGCTATTTTTGCAAAGTAGTCATTTTGTTTATTTATTTTCAATTTTTGTCGTGTTGCCCTTATTTCCGGCCATTTTTGCCGAGTCAACCTTAAAACTTTCTTGACGTACCAAATGGCTGTTTTCGTAAAAAATAAATTTTTGTCTGTTTTTACCCGCTTATCCATGTGTCCGGATATTTTTACCGAAACAGCCTTAGTACTTTCCTTCGAAGTACTGAAGTGCCATTTTCATAAGAATAACCATCTTGTCCCTTTTGTCACCTTTTTCCCTTGTCCGACCATTTTTATCATGTCTTGTTTCCTCGGTGAGATACGTGGTTAGCCTTTCTAGAGTCTGGTCCTTTTTCGTCCAAATCTGACATATCAGTCATGTCTGATCAGTTGGGTCTTAGTTGGCTGATCCTTCAATACGAGGAATTCTTCCCCTGTGAAGTTCGTTCATTGTCTTATCCAAAAGTCTGTTTGGTGTCATTTCTTCAAGTTTAGATTAAGACTTGACCTCATATTTTTATTTATCCACGTACGATATGGATTTAGTAAGTAGAAGACCTGATAAAAAGCCAAAAGATGATGAGCCCACACAGATTTGTCTTGTGCATAAAATACCTCGATTGTTGAGTCAATGGTGGAAAAATATTGGCGTTTGTGAGCAGGAAAAGATAAAGGACCATCTGGGTCGCTTTGTGAATATTATGGAGATCAACCCAAGGAGGGACTTAATCGAGGCGTTGGTGCATTTCTAGGATCCTAATAACAATGTATTCCGTTTTAATGGTTTCGAAATGACTCCTACTTTGGAGGAGTTAGCTGGATACACAAAGTTAGGCGATAAGCTTCGGAAGAAGAGACCTTTGGCCCCAAGGGATGTCACTGGCAGTAAGTTCCTTGAGCAGATGACAATCAGCCAAAATAAAATAGCAAGTGTGGAACGAGGGCACGTTCAATTGGATTTCTTGTACGACAGGTATGGGTGTCCAAGTGGATTTTCAAAGCATGGGAAAGAGCTTGATAATAGAACTGGATACGAAGCTTGGCAAAGTCATGGGTGGAGAGCATTCCTAGTGGCATTTCTAGGGACGATGGTTTTCCCGAGGCATGACAAAAATATTGATATTCGATTATCTGGCATAGTCACCGCTTTATTGCGTGGAAAGGATATCATTATAATTTCAATGGTATTGTTAGATATTTATCGTGCCCTCACCAAATGTTAGGAAGGAAAAGATTTCTTTGAGGGTTGTAACATTATACTCCAGATATGGTTTTTAGAGCACCTTCTCCTTCATCCCGTACGGGTAAATTTTAGCGTCCATTGGTGCAACAATGAGCTTGAAGATAGGTTTAAAGATATGACCGAAGATAGTAGTTTCCCCAACGACGTTGAAGCATGGAGAGAGCATCTTCATAAGTTAACCCCTTCTGAAATCATATGGAAATACCACTGGTTCTCACCAAAAGAGGTCATATATAGATCTTACCACCATTCGTTTTTTATTTTGATGGGTCTTCAGGGTTTTCAGTCGTATGTGCCTATAAGAGCCCTACGCCAATTAGGTCGAAAACAGGTAGTGCCCACAGTGGAGCACATGCAGAGCTTCATGTGGGAGGTAACATCGGAGGATCCTATTCGAGAGGCTTACGCTTAGCAAGTCTGGGATGAAAAATGGCTACTTGAACGTCGCATGCTGATGGAAGATCAGGATCAAGGAGAGCTGAACATTACATATCTTGAGTGGTTCTACGACCAAGATACTTTTAAAGTCAAATCGGAAACCATTCTGAAGAGCACGATAGAATGGGAGACTGAAATCAGAACAAAAGTGGGGCAGGTCAAGGAGGAAATAACAAGAGACTATGAATCCATCATCCGGGCTCTACGTAGCGATATAAGTATCATCAACGTGAATCGGGATTTGCAGTACACTGAGTTTCAAGAGGAGAAAATCATATTAACACATGAGGTTCAAGCACTTCAAGCACAGCTTTAGCAAGCGAGAATAGGTGGTGATGCTCAGCAACACGCCGCCATTCCAAAGCACGAAGAAATGCATTACAACCTTATCATCCATGATCTAAGGGCTCGGGCTGCAGAATCACATAAGAACTAGCTATAGAATGAGCTAGCAAGGGTCTAGAACCAGCTGAATCTAGCATTACAATGCGAGGCGAATATGTCGGACATAGCCAATAACCATGAGCGACAGATCCAGTTCTTAAGTCAGAGCCAGGAGCATGTTTGAAGGAGGATCTATGAAGTGGCTACTTATACCACCCGAGGGTGTGTGACTTGTCGGGGTTTGACTCGAGAGCAGTTATACTACAATGATGTTGGTGGATTCTCCTGCAGAGATCAGAGTCTTCTTTTAGTTGGCAGTCCACTTTGATTATTCCTTTGTTGTCATCGAGTCTGTAAGAGTCTTTTGGTATTTTGCCTTTTATTTTTAAAAGTATGTTTGAGTCGAGTCCGGTCTTATTTAAATGTTTGTCTTTTTAAGTTGTATCTTTATGTAATTTTTGCTTTTGAGTTTTGTATCAAAAAGAAAAAAAAAAGAAAAAAATATTTGAAAATCAGTGAAAAAGATTTTGTTTTAGAAAAATTCGAAATGAACCAAAAAGATGTTGTTTTTTTGTAAATTTTAAAAAAACTTTGTTTTTGTAAATTAAAAAAAAAATGGCCATGTCCCTGAACTACGCAATAATCTGATTCATGCGGCGACATGATATGTAGGCAACCCCCAAAAGGTTCGATCAAAATATTCTTCAACGACTCTAAAATGAGGGATCAAAATGAGGTGAGTGAAAAGAAAAGCGAAAAAAAGAGGAAAAAATAAGAGTGTCAATAAGCAGCAACCTTATAAGACGGAATGAAACATGAAGCCTTCCAAAAGTATGTGAGAAGTGGTGATATTATTAGTAGCATGTCATATTACGTGTGATTCATATATGTAAAATGCTTAACCCTAACACGTTTGTTGTCTCTTATCCAGTAAGCTTAAGGTGGTTGGTTTGTGGTGAAACTGGCAACACATCATTACTTCACCAGATCTAAAGGAAAGGTATCGATAGCTAACAATGATGAAATCGAGTTGGTTAGTGACGACCCCTAGGGCCAGTCAGTTGAGAAAGAATAAAAGGAAGTAAGAAGATTGAAACAGCAATTGTCTCATGTGTATCAAGCTTGGGTCTCCGGCCAGCCTCCGCCTCAGGGTCCCTCAGAGGGAACTTCCACCGTACCCCTGGCTACTCAACCACCGCTCCCCATAACGAGTGATCACATTCTACCACCAGGGTATGTGTCAAACTACAGCTTTCCTTCTGCCTTTGGTACCTATAATATGCGACCTCTAGCAGCACCGGTTAGGAACACCCCTCTCGTCGTGTCTGGCGCGCCAGTGCATACAATCCCGCCACCAAATCCTGTGAAGAGGCCAAACATCGAGCCACCATCTCATGCTTATGAGGCTAATATTACTCTTCAGAAATGGCTTTCAAGGTGTCGGCTAAACACAATCAGACTCCACACTATGAGTCACCTGTAGAAAATGAAAAGGCTACCAAGACGGGAGATCCAGATGAGATAGCCAAGAAAATGAAAAGTCTTGAGCAGAACATAAAGAACATACAAGGACTAGGTGGTCATAAAAGTGTCTCATTCAGTGATCTATGCATGTTCTCTCACATCCATTTTCCACCAGGGTTCAAGATCACAAGATTTGAGAAGTATGATGGACACGACGACCCTATCGCCCACTTGAAGAGGTACTGCAACCAGTTGAGGGGTGCGGGTGGAAAGGAAGAGTTGTTGATAGCTTATTTTGGGGAGAGTCTTGTGGTGGTAGCCTCCGAATAGTTCATTGACCAAGACATCTTCCACTGGCATGTACGGAACGACATATCTCAGGCCTTCGTCAAACAATTTCAATACAACATTGATATTGCGCCAGATCGCGAATGAGAAAAATAACTAAACCCTTCGATTTTATTCTTCTGCCAACGATTCCGCATCTGCGGACACAGTGATCGCACCCAAATCCCGCTTCTGCTAGTCCACTCCAGCAGTCCATCTCGCGCTTCTGCACGTCCGTACCGACGGAATCCTTCTGCATATGCGGTCCCCAGTCCCTCAAGTCAAAATCTACTTCTTCGGAACTTCTTGTCAGAAGCGTATCTGCTTCTGCGGATTCACCTCCGCACCTGCGCTCCCAGGCTTCCTTCCCATTTCTCGTATCTGCGCGTACCTGGCCGCTTCCAACAGCATTTCCATAAGTCCAATTCCCAATCCGATTTCAATCTGAATCATCCTTGAGGCCTCTGGGACCCCATCCAAACATACCAACAAGTCCTAATATATATTACGAACTTAGTCGAAACCTCAAATCACATTAAATAACATCAAAATCACGAATCGAACCCCAATTCATGCCTAACGAAACTAATAAACTTCCAACTTCTAAAACTAATACCGGATCATATAAAACCAACTCTGATTGAACTCAAATTTTGCACACAAGCCATAAATGACACAACAGACCTATTCCAATTTCCAAAACCAAAATTTGAGGCCGGTATTAACAAAGTCAACTCTCGGTCAAACTTCTCAACCTCCCAAATCTTCAACTTTCTAACTTTCGTCAATTCAAGCCAAAATGCCCTATGGACCTCCAAATTAATATCCAGACATACTCTTAAGTCCAAAATCACCATATAAATCTATCGGAACCATCAAAACTCCATTCTAGAGTCGTCTACACAAAAGTTGTCGTAACCCAAATATAACTAGTCGTGATGGCATCTAACTCAACCATCTAGGTAAGCCAATTATCCATAAACATAATCCAAATGAGATTAACTAGAAATAAATAATGAAGTAACTGAATTCTTTTACAATAACCCAAGGGCTGGTAGTACAAGTCATGGGCTTCTAAGACGTAGAATTTACAAGCTGGTACGAATAAATACATCATTTGTTCGAGATATACATAAGCAAATTTATATATCTAAACTACCAAGAACAAGAGGCAGCTATAACCGGAACGTAGGTACATCTTCAATGCCAGCTCCCGCCATTCACAGCAACATCAGCTCCAAAATCTGCATGCAAGGTGCAGAAATGTAGTATGAGTACAACCGACCCCATGTACTCAATAAGTAACAAATCTAACCTTAGGTTGAAATCGGTGATGAGCTCGAAAAAAGGTCAGTGTCCAACACCAATAGCCAATAACAGTTCATAACAGTGTAATGAAGACGGTAAAGGTATATAAGTCGGGATAGGCCATGGTCAGCTCATTCACAGATACGAGAAAGTAGACATATTTTTCAAGTACAACAGTCTAAGTCTAAATCTTACCACTGAAATTAGTTAAACATGCGTTTATCAAAGAACTGTGTTTTTCCCAATTTACAACATCAGATAAGACTCTTCATTTACCAGTTAACATGAGGAAAATGCATCTCTATGGCTATGCCTACATGTTAAGTATATATGTCAAGTAATCATATATCGTGTCATTGTCTAGCATGAGGAAGGTACATCCCTATGCCTACATATCAAGTAATCAAATGTCATGTCACTGGCTAGCATGAGGAAGGTACATCTCTATGCCTACATGTCAAGAACTCAGTTTTATAATGCACTCATCAAGTACACACAATCTTAGCACACTCAAATGCCCTAACAATATCACAAAGATCCATCAAGTACTCACACTTAGCACTGTACGGGTGCATGGCATAACTGCCCATCATCTAAGCACGTATATGAAATACTATGCCTGTGCCCACGCTGGCATGTCAGACTCCGGAGGGGCGGATCCTACCCAAGCACTAATCATAATAACTTAGCATAATGGTGGGGCCTGGTGCCCGCGTAGCCTCAAATCAGTACAGCTTAGCCCAATATAGGGCATGTCATAAGCGTTACCTCAAATCAATATAACCATTGCAGCATGCAACCCGATGCAATTATCAATATAAATACGGCTCTATGGCCCACATCAGTCATCAATCTGGTCAAGTCTCACTATGCAAACATCTCACAAAAATATGATACAATTATATAACACGTACTATAACAATATGTCTCAACTACAGTACAAACTCGTGTCACGTACAAGGACACCAATATCATGTGAGACAGCATATCAAAAGTGCACAGTGACAGAGTTATAACATGCAGATGTAACTATCATGACTGTTCAGTGTTACTACGGCTAAGGCAAATAGCTCAACATGGCGAAAATAGCCCTATCATGTCCCCAACAATTGAGCAGATAGCCTAGGCATGATTTCTAGCATGAATAATATCCTACATAGTCACATAAATGGAGAAAACATGATATCAAAACAAGGCATATAATAGCCTAAGAACTACATGATCATGAATACCTCGGTGCATGCACCTGCGCCCATCACCTAGCACGTGCGTCACCCCAGCCCATCTCAAATATCATAGTTCTCAGGGATATTTACCCTCAAATCCAAGTTTAGAGATGTTACTTACCTCAAGTAAGCCAAAACAATTACCGAGCAAGACAACTGATACTCTAGAAATGCCATCCCACGCATATCAACCTCCAAACGATTTGAAATTAGCCAAAAACAACTCAAAAACATCAAATAACTCCATAAGAAACAAACTCAAACGATAAAGGTCGAATCTTTAATCAATTACTCAAAGTCAACCAAAAAGTCAAACACATGCCCGCACCTCGGAACCCGACAAAACTCATAAAATCCAACAACCTATTCGAATACGAGTCCAACCATGCTAATTTCACTTAAATCCAACTCTGAATCGATGTTCAAAACTTAAAAATTCTCTTTAGGAAAGTTTAGACAAACCCCCCCAATTTTTCTTAAAAATTCATAATCCAGATTCCTAAATCAAAAATAGATTCATGAAATATAATCAAAACCGAAGAGAAAACACTTACCCCAATCCATATGGTGAAAAGCGACTCCAAAATCGCTAAATCCGAGCTCCATAGCTCTAAATATGAATAAAATGACCAAACCCTTGATATATAGCTTCTGCCCAGCATTTTTCGTATTTGCGAAACAATAGGCCGCTTCTGCGGCGTCGTTTCTGCGACAATTAGTCCACTTCTACGAAAACCACTAAAATTATGACCTTCCGCACCTGTGTAACAAGCCCCGCTTCTGCTCAAATACAGGTGCGACACCAAACCACGCTTCTGCGCACTTTCTCGCTTCTGCGATCACAACTTCTGCTTATGCGCTACCGCAGATGCGGTGCACTTCCCGCTTCTACGAAAATCCTGCTCCCAGCCTTACTTCGCTTCTATGCCCACATGACCGCATTTTCAGCCCCACACCTGCTCCCAATATTCCGCAGGTGCGGTCACACCAGGTAGCCAAAAATCTCAACAATGCCAATCTAATCTGAAATGGTCCAAATCAATTCGAAACACACCCGAGCCCCTCGGGACCCCGTCCAAGTATACTAACAAGTCACAAAACATAATGCTGCCCTATTCAAGGCCTCAAATCACACATAAAACATCAAAAGCATGTATCGCACCTCAAATCAAACTTAAATGAACTTTTGAACTTTCAACTTCAAAAACTCATGCCGAACCATATCAAATCAATTCGGAATGACTTCAAATTTTGCACACAAGTCCCAAATGACATAGCAAAGCTATTCCAATTTCTGGAACCACAATCCAAACCCGATATCATCATAGTCAAATTCCGGTCAAACTTATGAATATTCCAAACTTTCAAATTTCCATCTTTCGCCAAATAGTGCCGAAACTTTCTAGAAACATCCAAATGCAAACTCGGGCATATGCCCAAGTCCAAAATCACCATCCGGACCTAACGGAACCATCAAAATACCTTTTCAAGGTCAAATACAAAAAAGTCAAACTTGATCAACTCTTCCAACTTAAATCTTCCTAGTTAAGCATCATTCTTCCGAATCAACCATGTATCACTTGAAAACCAAAACCGATGATTCACACAAGTCGTAGTACATCATATGAAGCTACTCAAGAATTCAAACAGCTAAATATAATGCAAATGCTCAAAACGACCAACTAGGTCGTTACAAAATTCAAACTCTGATCATCTCTTTCAACTTAAGCTTCCAACCTCGGGACTAAGTGCCCCAATTCACTTCGAAACTTCCTCAAAACTAATCCAACCATTCCGTCAAGTCACATAACCACAAATAAACATAGAAGAAGCGATAAATAGGGTAACAGGGCTACAATACACAAAATGACTGGCCGGATCATTATATTCTCCCTCTCTTAAAGAAACGTTTGTCCTCGAACAGGTCTAGAGTCATAACTGGAGTCTCAAATAGGTGTGGATACTTGCTCCGCATCTCCCGTTTGGTCTCCCAAATATCCTCCTCGACTGGCTGGTATCTCCACTGAACTTTCACTAAAGTTATATTCTTTGATCTCAACTTTCGAACATGCCGATACAAAATTGCCACCAGCTCCACATCATAAGTAAAATCCTCATCTAACTGAACCGTGCTAAAATCCAAAACATGAGACGGATCACCATGGTAATTTTGGAGCATAGAATCATGAGACATTGGGTGAACACCCGATAGACTAGGTGGCAATGCAAGCTTGTAAGCCAGTTCCCCAATCCTCTCAAGCACCTCAAAAGAGCCAATATACCGAGGGCTCAACTTGCCCTTCTTCCCGAACCCCATCACACCCTTCATGGGCGAAACTCTAAGCAATACATTCTCTTCCACCATATATACAACATCACAAATCTTTCGATCAGCGTAACTCTTATGTCTAGATTGTGCTATACGAAGCCGATCCTGAATCAACTTGGCTTTCACCAAAGCATCACAAACCAAATTAGTACCCAATAACCTAGCCTCCCCCGGATCAAACCAATCGATTGGAGATCAACACCGCCTCCCATATAAGGCCTCATAAGGAGCTATCTGAATACTTGATCGTTAGTTGTTGTTGTAGGGCAGAAACTGATCCCAAGAACCCCCGAAATCCATAACACATGCGCGTAGCATATCCTCCAAGATCTGAATGGTGCACTCGGACTGTCCGTCTGTCTAGGGGTGGAATGTTATACTCAACTCAACTCGTGTGCCCAACTCTCACTGCACCACTCTCCATAACTGCGATGTGAACTGTGTGCGCCGATTAGAAATAATGGACACCGGCACACCATGAAGACGAACAATCTCGCAGATATAGATCTCAGCCAGCCACTCTGAAGAGGTAGTCACAACCAGAATGAAATGTACAGACTTAATCAACCGGTCCACAATCACCCAAACTGTATCAAATTTCTTCAAAGTCTGTGGGAGCCCAACCACAAAATCCATGGTAACACGCTCCCATTTCCATTTCGGGAATCTCAAGTCTCTGAAGCAAACTATCCGGCCTCTAATGCTTGTACTTCACCTGCTAACAGTTCAAGCACCGAGCCACATACCCCACTATATCTTTCTTCATTCTTCTCCACCAATAGTGTTGCCTCAAATCCTGATACATCTTGGCGGTACCCATATTAATGGAATAACACGAATTGTGGGCCTCCTCAAGAATCAACTCACGCAACCCATCCACATTGGGCACACGAATTTGACCCTGCATCCGCAACACCCCATCATCTCCAATAGAAACCTCCTTAGAATCACCATGATGCACCGTGTCCTTAAGGACAAGCAAATGGGGGTCGTCATACTGATTCTCTCTTATGCGCTCATACAAAGAAGACTGAGAAACCACACAAGCTAGAACCTAGCTAGGCTCCAAAACATCTAACCTCATGAACTGATTGGCGAAGGCCTGAACATCTGATGCCAGTAGTCTCTCACAAACTGTAATATATGCAAGGCTACCTATACTCACAGCCTTTCTGCTCAAGGCATCGGCCACCACATTGGCCTTCCCGGGATGATACAAAATGGTGATATCATAATCGTTTAACATCTTTGACCATCTCCACTGCCTTAAATTTAGATCCTTCTGTTTAAACAAGTCCTGCAGACTCTGATGATTTGTGAATACCTCATAAGACATGCCATAGAGATAGTGCCTCCAAATCTTCAATGCGTGAATAATAGCTGCCAACTCAAAATCATGAACGGGGTAGTTCTTCTCATGAGAATTCAACTGGCGTGAAGCATAAACAATCACCCTACCATCATGTATCATGACACACCCAATACCAATCCATGAAGCATCACAATAAACTATATATGAACCCGATACAGAAGGCAAAACTTGAACTGGAGCTGTGGTCAAGGCGGTCTTGAGCTTCTAAAATCTCTCCTCACGCTCATTAGACCACCTGAATGGGCCACCCTTCTAGGTCAATCTAGTCAAAGGTGCAGCAATGAACGAGAAACCCTCCGTAAAACGATGATAATATCCGGCCAAGCCAAGAAAACTCTAAATCTCAGTATCTGAAGACGGTCTAGGCCAACTCTGAACTACCTCAATCTTATTCGGATCTACCTTGATACCCTCACTAGACACCACATTCCCCAAGAATGCCACAGAATCAAGCCAAAACTCACACTTGGAGAATTTAGCATATAGCTTCTTCTCCCTCAATGTTTGGAGTACAATCCTCAGATGTTGCTCATGATCCGCATGGCTGTGTGAGTACACCAAGATGTCGTCAATGAACATGATGACAAATGAATTATGATATGACTGGAATATACTGTTCAATAGATGCATAAATGCTACTTGGGCATTGGTCAGCCCAAAAGACATCACAAGAAACTCGTAGTGACCATAGTGGGTCCTGAATGTCATCTTTAAAATATCAGAATCTCGAATCTTCAACTGGTGATACCCAGACCTCAAATCAATCTTAGAGAACTCTCTAGCACCCTGAAGCTGGACAAATAAGTCATCAATGCTCGATAGTGAGTACTTGTTCTTGATTGTAACTTTGTTCAACTGCCTGTAATCAATGCACATCCGCATAGTACCATCCTTCTTCTTAACAAACAAAATCGGTGCACCCCAAGGCGACACACTAGGACTAATGAATCCCTTATAAAGTAGCTCCTGAAGCTGTTCTTTCAATTCTTTCAACTATGTTTGTGCCATACAATACAGAGGAATAAAGATGGGCTGAGTGCCCGACAACAAGTCAATACCAAAATCAATATCCTTGTCGGATGGCATACCTGACAAGTTTGCAGGAAACTTATCCGAAAAGTCTCTCACTATAGGAACAGACTCAATGGTAGGAACATCAACACTAATATCCCTCACAAAGGCCAAATGTGCCAAACACCCCTTCTCAACCATCCGTTGAGCCTTCAAGTATGAAATTACTATACTAGGAACATAATCCAGGGAACCTCTCTACTCAACCCTAGGCAATTCTCGATCTTAGCGTGACAATGAATAGCGTGACATGGTGACAACCAATCCATGCCTAAAATCACGTCAAAATCAACCATACTAAGCAGCAAAAGATCAACTCTTGTCTCTAATCCCCCAATAGTCACCATATAAAACCGATACACATGGTCCACAATAATAGAATTACCCACCAGTGTAGATACAAGAACATGACATAGCTAATGAATCACGGGGAATATCCAAGTAACGAGTAAAGTATGATGACGCATATGAATAAGTGGAACCAGGGTTAAATAATACCGAAGCATCCTGGTGGCACACTAAAACAATACATGTGATCATTGCATCTGAAGCAACTGCCTCTGGCCTGGCGGAAAAAGTATAACATCGAGCCTGACCACCACCTGTCTGACCTCCCCCTCGGGGGTGACCTCGGCTCGCACGACCTCCATCCCGAGCTGGCTGAGCGGGTAGTGTAGCAACTGGTGCAGGGGTCGTAAACTAGCCTCCCTGCTGCACCGAACCTTTGTAATGATAGGGACAATACTTCCTTACATGCCCCAACTCTCCACAATCATAACAACCTCGAGCCGGAAATGACGGTAGGGCCTGCATCTGACCTCGGGAACTAGAATAGCCATTGGAAGAACCTGGTACTGATGAACCCTGAGCTGATAAAGCATCGTACGAGCTCTGAGCTGGAAGTGCACTGAAAGACGGCTGACCCGGGCAAGTTCTGTATGAACCATGACTGGCTGATGCACCACGATGAGCTGGACGTGCCATCTGAGTGGGCCTGTAATGACGACCTTTGCTGTGATGTGACTGACCTCTAGATGAGGTACCACTGAAACCACCAAATACATGGGGCATATTTCCCTCTCGCTTCTCGTGCTCATGCCCGCGAACTAACTCTAAGCGCCTAGAAATCTCGACCACCTGGTCAAACCTAACATTTGTCTCGGCCTCTAGGACCAAACTGTAACGTAGGCCATAGCTGAGGCCATCAACGAACGTCATGATCCTCTCTCTCTATGGAAACCAACTATATAGCATGACGGGCCAAATCTGCGAATCTCATTTCATATTGGGTCATAGTTATATCTCCCTGGTGTAGCTGCTCAAAGTCTCTACGTAACTCCTCCCTGCGAGTCTGTGGGGAAAACTTCTCTAAAACGAGAATGGAGAACTCATGCTATGAAAGTGGCGCTGCGCCAACTGGCCTGCTCAACTCATAGGCCTGCCACCATCTGTAGGCTGCCCCTGTTAGTTGAAAAGTGGTAAATGCAACTCCATTGGTCTCCAATATACTCGTTGTGGGAAGAATTCGCTAACACCGGTCTAGAAAGTCCTGAGCATTCTCAGACTCTTTCCCGCTGAACTCTGGAGGCTTAAGCCTCCCGAACCACTTTAATCTCTTCTACTCCTCATCACTCATAGGTGGGTCAACCACGGCCCGAGTAGCAATAACCGCCTGGGCTGGTAATACCCCTGGTGTCTGGAGTCCCTGAACTACCTGCTCTGGAGTACGGGCGGCAGGAGTCTGTGCACCTCCCTTGGCCTGTGAAGTGGCTGGTGAAGCTAGAACTGAGACTACCTGAGCCAGGCTTGTGCACACAGTCAAAATCTGGGGCAAGGCCTCCTGAGGTCCTGGGATCACAATGGGCACAACTGGTGCCTGAGATGGACCCAACGGCTCAACAACATCTAGTATTTGCTCCTCAGCTGGAGCAACTGCTGGCTCCACAAGTGCTTCTCTAGCTGTAGCTATTAGTTCGGTAGCCTCTCGAAGATAAGTACAAACGTCTCCGTACCAATCCACAAGACTCTACTAAACTTGCCTGTAACTCGTGAGACCTAAGAAACCTAGTGCCCTCATACCAACTTGTCACGACCCCAAATCCACACGTCGTGATGGCACTTAACCCAATCCGCGAGGTAAGCCAACAATCACATGATATCAATGAAAATGGAATAACATGGTCTAATAACTCAATAGCGGAAGAATATCATAAAAATATCTGAGAATAAAGCAAAAATGCTACTACAACCAACCCCAAAATTTGGTGTCAACGAGTACATGAGATACTAAATCACAAGGTACAAGCAAAATCCTCTAATACAACTGTCTTAATATAAGTACAGTAAAGATAGAGATAACAGAAAGAGAACTTCAAGGACTGTGGATGATATGGCAGCTACCTCGTAGTCTCCCAAAAAGTTTGCAACAACTCAAGGCTGAAAATCACCTCGGCCGGATATACCTTGATCTGCACACAAAGTGCAGAGTGTAGTGTGAGTACAACCGATCCAATGTACTCAATAAGTAACAACACTAACCTTGGGTTGAAAGTAGTGACGGGCTCAGAACAATAATTCAATGCCAATACCAATAACTAATAACAGTTCAGAATATAAGGGATAAATCGTAGAAACAGTAACTCAATGATATCAAGTTCAGCTTGTTCACATTTCAGAAATTTAGGCATGCTTTCGAGTATAACTGTTAAAGCCCAACACTGATAAAGCAGGTCAATTATCAGTTAGCACGAGGAAATTACATCTCTATGCCTACATGTCAAATATACATGTAAATCAACAGTATCATAGTGGATGCATCAAGAATATTTACACTTAGCTCTGTACGGGTGCCTAGCATAACTGCCCATCATCAAGCACATATATGAAATATTGTGCATGCGCATACTGCTGGCATGTCAGACTCCGGAGGGGCGGATCCTGCCCAAGCGCTAACCATAATCATTTAGCGAAATAATGAGGCCTGGTACACGCGTCGCCCCAAGACAATAACACTTAGCCCAATATGGGCATAGCGTACGCGTCACATTAAAATCAGTACCAAACCGACTCTAAGCCCCAAACTCAGTCATTTACTGTTTAAGTCTCGGCTAAACACATCTCAAATACTCAGTTTAACAGAATTACCCTTAAGTGGTATCAACAATATATGAGGAATCAAATAAGAAGTACTGAGACAGAGATATCATGCACGGATATGGTATCATGACTGAGAACATGTGTGCAAATAAGGTATATTACTCAGAAATAGCAAGAATAGCTCTATCAAGTCTCAAACAGTTAGCACATAGCTTAGACATGATGTCTAACATAATTCACAGTTCAAATAATCAAACAAGTTGAGGAAACGCGGGGATAACATGATATTATAGAAAAACAAGTCTGGTAATAGCCTAAAGGCCTCCCCAAACCATGAACACATCGGTGCACGCGCAGATGCCCGTCACCTAGCGCGTACGTCACCCCAATATCTTTCATATAACGTAGTCCTCAGGGTTAAATACCCTCAGATTCAAGTTTAGATGTGTTACGTACTTACCTCAAAGCGTGCAACTTAATTCTCCAACAAACCCTTGCCACGCGATCGGCCTCCCAACGAATTGAATCTAGTCAAAGCAACTTAATTCCATTAATAATAGCTATAGGAAACAATTCCAAAAGATAAAGCTAAGGTATTTAACCAAAATCAAAAAGTCAACCTAAAAAGTTAACCACGGGCTCGCATCTCGGAACCCGATAAAATTTATAAAATCTGAACACCATTCAACTACGAGTCCAACCATACCAAAATCATCCAATTCCAACCACAAATCGACCCTCGAATTCTCATATCTCACTCTCCAATACACAAAAATCCCCATATTCTAACTTAGATTCATGAAAAATAGGCGTAATAATCAATGTGTATTCAATATTTATGGACAAAAGTGATTAATAGCATGTTTGGCCAAGCTTCTAAAATCTCCTTATTTTGAGAAGTGCTTTTTTCAAAAGTGCTTTTCAAAAAAGTACTTTTGGTGAGAATCGGTTTGTGTTTGGCTAATTACTTTGAAAAGCACTTTTGAGCAGTAATTAGTGTTTGGCCAAGCTTTTAAAAACTGTTTCTAAGTGTAATTTTCTAAAAAGTGCTTCTCAGAAAAGTGCTTTTGGAGAGAAGCTACATTTTTCTGCTTCGCAAAATCTGCTTCTGCTTCTCCTCAAAAGTACTTTTTTCCTTCTAAAAACTTGGCCAAACACCTCATTTTTGGCCAAAAGCACTTTTGACCCAAAAAAAAATACTTTTTCCCCAAAAAACGCCTGGCCAAACAGGCTATAAAAGTCACTTACCTCTACAATCTAGGTGGAAATCTCTCCAAAATCGTCTTAGTCCGAACTTCAAAATCCCAAATATGAGAAAAACAACTAAACACTTCGATTTTATTCTTCTGCCAGTGATTCCGCATATGCGGACACAATGATCGCACCCAAATCCCGCTTCTGCGAAAAAACTCTGCTTCTGCAAAGTCTCTACGGCCCAAATCCCGCTTCTGCGGGTCTGCTCCTGCGGTCCACCTAACGCTTCTGCGCGTCTGCACCTGCGGAATCCTTCCACATCTGCGGTCCCCAGTCCCTCAAGTCAAAATCCACTTCTTCAAAACTTCTTGTCAGAAGCGCATCCGCTTCTGTGGATTCACCTCCGCACCTGCGCTCCCAGGCTTCCTTCCCATTTCTCGTATATGCGTGTACCTGGCCGCTTCCAACAGCATTTCTATAAGTCCAATTCCCAATCTGATTTCAATCTGAATCACCCTCGAGGCCTCCGGGACCGCATCCAAACATACCAACAAGTCCTAATACATATTACGAACTTAGTTGAAGCCTCAAATCACGTCAAACAACATCAAAATCACGAATCGCACCCCAATTCAAGCCTAATGAAACTAATGCATTTCCAACTTCTAAAACTAATGATGAATCATACCAAACCAACTGCGATTGACCTCAAATTTTGCACACAAGCCGTGAATGACACAACAGACCTATTCTAACTCCCAAAACCAAAATTCGAGCCCGGTATCAACAAAGTCAACTCTCGGTCAAACTTCTCAGCCTTCCAAACATTCAACTTTCTAACTTTCGTCTATTCAAGCCAAAACGACCTACAAACCTCAAAATCAATATCCGTACATACTTCTAAGTCCAAAATCACCATATGAAGTTATCAGAACCATCAAAATTTTATTCCGGATTTGTCTACATAAAAGGCAAACTCCGATCAACTCTTTTAACTTAAGCTTCCAACCTTGGGACTAAGTGCCCCAATTCACTCTGAAACTTTCCCGAAAATAATCCAACCATCCCGGGAAGGCACATAACCACAAATTACATAGAAAAAGCGATAAATAGAGGAACGAGTCTACAATACATAAAACAACCGACCGAGTCGTTACAAAAATAGGATTAATGGTGAGGTATGCAGCACCAATGTTATCATTCTAGAGAAATAGGAGCATAGGGCAGTTGTAGATCAAGCTCAAACATTAATGATTGAGTCCATGTTAGCTCAGCAGCATCATCTGCTAAGGCTTTGTACTTAGACTCCATGGACAATCATGCCACTGTTCTTTGTTTGCATGAGGACCAGGAAATCAAGTTTAGGCCAAAGTATATTGCATATCCACCTGTAGATTTGCAATCGTCTATGCTGCCAGTCCAGTCAGCATCTATGAACGCCTGCAGAGCAAGAGTAGAAGCTTTTGAAATAAAGAATGCCATGGATTTAGTGTGCTGGAAGTAGCAAAGAATGCACTTCCCAACAACCCATTGATTTTCTGTTGGATTGTGTATATACTGGCACACTTTGTTCACCACAAATGATATATATGGTCTCATAAGAGTGAGGTAGTGAAGGGTAAAGAGGATAATACGGATAAGGCATCGTGACAACCAACTCAGATTTGATTGAATCTATTTCTATTGTAATGTAATCCCTAATAACATGGGATCTCATCTCATCCTAACAACATAGCTTTTGTACTATAAATAATAACCTACAACAATGAGAAGATGTGTGTGGAAATTCTCACAATAACTTGAGTTGTTTTATGGTATAGAAGCATCTCAAACTCCAACGAGTCAAACCCCTTTCCTAGTCCAAAAATGGTTTCAGAAATTCAAACCAACTCATCTTCTACAGCAAACAACTCCACATCACCCTCACTAGTTTGTTCAGTTATACAACCTTCTCAATTAGTCTCCTTCAACCCAGCATCCCAACTATCGCTTAAGTTAACTGGAAGCACCAATTACTCCACATGGAAAGCGCAAGTCACAACCTTGCTCTTCGGTTATGACTTAATTGGATATATTGATGGATCCTCAGAGTGTCCTGCTCAATTTATCATTGAAAATAATCAGCAGCTTGTTAATCCCAACTATAAACTCTGGCAGCGCCAAGACAGTTTGGTACGCAATGCTATTATGGCATCTGTTGATCACTCTATTGCTCCAATGATAGCGCACGCAGTGACGGCAAAGCATGCATGGGAGACACTTCAGACAACTTTTGCAAGCAAATCACAATCCAGAATTTTTGGCCTTCGTGAGATTCTTGCCAATCTACGAAAAGAAGCTCGACCAGTTACTGACTACATGAAGGAAATCAAAACTATTATTGATGATCTCGCCTCTAGTGGATCCCCATTATCCAATGAAGAACTGGTTATCAAAGTACTTAGTGGTCTTTGACCCTAGTTTAAGGAAATTTCAGCAGCTATTCGAGCTCGTGACAATCCTATATCTTTTGAGGAATTATATGATAAACTTCTAGCTCATGAAGTCTTTGTTCAATATTCAGAGCCCAAAGCTGCTGCTCCAGTTATCACAGCCCAATTTAACCAGCGTGTTTCAAACGCCCAAATTTCTCAGCGACGAAACTACAATACTGCTAGGAATCAAAACCCACAACGACGCAACCAAAGAGTTCCACATTCAAACCATACCTCTAATGGCAGGAACTTTACTGGCCAAAATCCATCCTCTAAATCTTTTGGATCACGACAGCGCGTTCAGTGTCAACTATGTGACAAGTATGGTCACATAGCTAAAGTTTGTCACTCTCAGTCACACAACAAATATGAAGCCCAGGAAAATATGGCATCTCGCTCCTACAACAATAATGATAATTCCTGGATCATTGACTCTGGCACATCTCACCACATGACAAATAACCTTGGGAATCTTACTTCTGCAACAGAGTTTTCAGGCAGTGATGACATAGTCATCGGAGATGGTAACAGTAATCCTATTTCACATATTGGGCAAACTACTCTTCATTCTACTTCATCCACTCGTCCTTTCACACTTGTACATGTTCTGTGCTCACCAAAGTTAAAACGTAATTTACTTTCAGTAGCTCAATTTTGTCGCCAAAATCTAACTTCTATTGATTTTTTTCCTTATTCTTATCTTGTAAAGGATTTGAGCACGGGCGCGATACTGCTTCGCGAAAGGAGTAAGAATGATCTCTATGAGTGGCCAACCACCAAGTTTCCAGTCAAGTCCACTACTACCTCACCACAAGCCCATTTTGTTGTCTCACCGCCACCGGATCTACACTTATGGCATGCAAGGCTTGGTCACCCTCAACCACGAATAACTAAGACCTTTATTTCTTATTTTGGTCTCTCAGTAGCTTTGAATCAACCATTTACATTTTGCAATTCATGTCTTTGTAATAAAAGTCACCAACTTCCTTTTGGTGAAACTTCTGTTAGAAGTCATAGAGCCTTTGAAATAATTTACTCTGATGTTTGGGGACCATCTCCCATCACTTCCTTTGATAATTTTCGATTTTATGTTCTCTTTATTGATCACTTTACAAAATATACATGGTTGTTTCCCATTAAACACAAATCTGATGTTACACAAATATTTATTAATTTTAAGAAACTAATTGAGAATTATTTCTCCACCACAATTGGTACCTTGTATACTGATTGAGGTGGTGAATATCTTGGCCTCAAATCCTTCCTTCAAAACTCTGGCATTCAACATCTCCTGAGTCCTCCATACACACCTCAACTTGTTGGTACAGCGGAACGCAAGCATCATCATGTTCTTGAAACAACACTTGCGATTCTTCACCATGCTTCTATCCCTGTCAAGTTTTGGTCTCTTGCGGTCCAAACAACTGTGTACCTTATAAATAGATTACCAACTCCCCTCCTCAAAGGAAATTCTCCCTTTCAGACTTTGTTTCACCGTTCTCCTAACCCTCAGAAGTTAAAAGTATTTGGTTGTCTATGCTACCCTTGGTTACGACCTTATTCAAAGCACAAACTTGACTCAAAAAGTCGTCCTTGTGTGTTCATGGGTTACTCATCGTCTATGAATAGTTATGCATGTCTTGATCCAACCACCAACAAAATCTTCATATCACATCATGTAGTGTTTGTTGAGCATATTTTTCCATTTGTCTCTATGCATACTGATCTAACCCGTGTCTCTACCGTATTAACAACTACATGGTTATGTCCCTCGGCCCAGTCACCTATTCCTCCAACCTCCACTAGTATCCCAGTTGAATCGTCCATCCCCTTACCTCCAATTACTCAGGCACACTCATGCTGGGACTTCTTCAACCTCCACGGACAGTGCTGCTACCGCATCTCCTCAAGATCAGGTACATTCTTCTCCATCTCCCTCTTTAATCTCTACTTCTCAGACCTTGGCTTCATTACCAACTATATGCCCAAATTCCCAAACCCCATCAGCTCCTCCTCCACGACATATTATCACTAGATCCCAAAATAATATTTTCAAACCTAAGCAGGTATTTGATTATCTTGCCACAAAATCCTCTTCTCTGGTACCCTTAACTCCTAACACCTTCAAACAAGCACAAAAGTATCCCAAGTGGTGTGAAGCAATGAATGTTGAGTATGCTGCTCTTATGAAAAATAGAACCTGGTCTCTTGTACCATCTACTTCTGCTCAGAATATTATAGGTTGTAAATGGGTGTTTCGTATTAAACATAAACCTGATGGTTCCATTGAACGATGCAAGGCTCGTCTTGTAGCTAAAGGTTTTCACCAACGCCCAGGAATTGACTTTCATGCTACTTTCAGTCCGGTAGTTAAACGTACTACTATTAGACTTATTCTTTATCTAGTTGTGACTTACAGATGGGCTCTGCACCAACTCGACGTGAACAATGCATTTTTGCAAGGAACTCTAGAGAAATTGTGTTCATGCAGCAACCACAAGGATTTGTTGATCCTCTGCATCCAAACCATGTATGTCGCCTTCACAAGTCAATTTATGGACT
The DNA here is from genome assembly GCF_000715075.1 of Nicotiana tabacum. NCBI lineage: Eukaryota > Viridiplantae > Streptophyta > Magnoliopsida > Solanales > Solanaceae > Nicotiana > Nicotiana tabacum. The sequence goes on along the minus strand of NC_134103.1, from coordinate 61,536,758 downwards.
TCGCCAAGCTCCCCGTGCCTGGTATAATGCTCTTATGCAGTTCCTCCTTTCATGTGGTTTCAAGAGGGCGTACTCCGACACTTCTCTGTTCATTTATCAATCTTCTAATGTCCTGGTCTTTGTGTTAATTTACGTTGACGACATCATTGTCACTGGTTCTTCAAAAGATCGCATTCGCTCAGTTGTGAATTCACTTGGAAGCAGATTCTCTCTCAAGGACCTTGGGCATCTCCATTTCTTCCTGAATATTGAAGTTATTCCATTCAATGATGGCCTACTTCTCACTCAAAGTAAGTTGATTGCTGATGTTCTCAGTCGCTTCAACATGCTTGAAGCTAAAGCTATTTCCACCCCAATGTCTACCACAGAACCCCTCACTTTCAATGATAGTTCTCCCGCTGCCAATGCAAAAGAATACCGTCAAGTTGTTGGCGCTCTGCAGTATCTCACCAACACTCGGCCAGATATCGCATTCGCTGTCAATCGTTTAGCTCAGTTCATGCACTGCCCCTCCATGAAACACTGGCAAGCAGCAAAGCGTCTTCTTCGCTATCTCAAACATACTATCACATATGGCTTACATCTCCGACCGTCAACTTCAATAAAGCTTGTTGCATATGCTGACGCTGATTGGGGTGGGGACCCTATCTCTCGTGCTTCAACTTCAGCTTATATTATCCTCCATGGTTGCAATCCTATTAGCTGGAGTTCTAAGAAGAAACGTACAGTCGCACGATCCTCTACTGAGGCAGAGTATTGTGCCGTTGCAGCTGAAATAAATTGGCTTGTCAACCTTCAACGTGAGCTTCATCTTCCTCTTCCCCACACCTCACTTATTCTCTGTGATAATATCGGCGTCACCTATCTGTGCAAGAATCTTGTATTCCATAGTCGCATGAAACATGTCGCTATAGACTTCCATTTCGTTCGTGATCAAGTTGAAAAGAAGGACATTGAAGTCAACCACATCTCATCTGTTGCACAGCTTGCAGATGCTCTTACTAATCCCTTGTCAAAGAAGTTGTTCACTGACTTTATTTCCAAGATCAGTCTCCGTCCAGTAGAGCCGATCTTGCGGGGGCGTAAAGAGGATAATACGGATAAGGCATCGTCACAACCAACTCAGATTTGATTGAATCTATTTCTGTTGTAATGTAATTCCTAATAACATGGGATCTCATCTCATCCTAACAGCATAGCTTTTGTACTATAAATACTAACCTACAACAATGAGAAGATGTGCGTGGAAATTCTCACAACAACTTGAGTTGTTTTACCAACTACTTGTCTATAAAGACTCAGATCATCAAAGGGAGAGTTGTCACCTTTATGAAGCTTTACATTAATAGCCATGGGAGTACTCAAAGGGTACAATGGAGCATATCAACCTTGGGGAGTATGCCTTGGATATACTGAGATTGTGAGAGACAAATGTCATTACTTGTGCGACAAACCTGAATACCAAGAAAGTAATGCAATGGTCCGAGGTCTCATATTAAAAAAGTACTGCCAAGCACTAGAATAAATGAATTAAGAAAGGAAGTGTAATTCCTTCTGAGTATAATATCATCGATGTAGACCAACAGATAGGCAACAACATTCTCATGAGAATAAATGAACAGAGAGACATCTATTTTAGAGGTGGTGAAGCCAAAAGTAATAAGGAATTGATGAAGGTTGGTGTACCATACCCTTGGTGCTTGCTTAAGACTAGGACTGCTTATAGAGCGGATCGGACGGTTATTTACGCTTAACGGTTCAGCGTATCGGTTATCGGCTTGTAAATGTTTTAATCCGCTAGCCACCCGATACGATATCGGACGGATTTGTAGCGGTTTAGTTATTATCAGGCGGATATCAGGTGGCTTATCGGCTAAATCAAATAGACTATGAGTGCATATAACACTTGACATTAAATCACTAAATTTAAACCCATTTATATTAATTTGCTTGATCTGAACCTGCCCAAAAGCCTGATGCTTTTTTGTTTCTGCAGTACCACTATTTGTCAGTACAACTGTTTGTTTAACTATTCCTGTTTGCAAAGACACTTAGAATCACTGATGTTAATAAAGGTTCTATTTTTTTTATAGCTAAGATCAACGTAAGGTTGAACAGACAGACAGTGATACCACAACAGTATATTTTAAAAAATCTAGAACTATGGAAATGGAAATTTGGAAATAAAATCTAGAACAATTGGAGGAGACATCCAAAATACAATTGCTCCAGCTAACAGTGCTTCAATTTCTGCAGCTTCAAAGTTCAAACAACTTGCAAAAATGTCAACCTTGCCAACCAAAATACAATTCTGCCTTCATTCTTCATTCCTCCTTATCCTCAATGAGATGGATGCTTCAAAGTTGAAAAAGGAATTCCCTGAGTTGCTGCCAATCAAAGAATCATTGGTCAGATATTCTTCATCTCACTTAAATCTAGTTTTAGCAAATACACACAGAATCTAGTGTTGTAAAAGTGAAATCCAGCAGTAGTAATCAAGTTGGGTCATCTTCAAAATCCAAAATTGATTCATCTTTCATCAAGAACTGGATTGGAGAAGAGACATCATGCATTCATCTATTCTTCAAAGATTACTGTAAAAGCCTGGGATTGCTGGTTTAGAAGTGTTAATCAATGACTTCAAATAACAAACACATTAGTGCAGCCACAAGTCTAGAGCTAGAAGCAGAAAAATGAACTTCTTCTACTTGATGTAATTGATGTGCATAGTCCGTTAAGTGAATGCGGAAAACTACAATGACTAGTAATTAGAGCAGACATTTGGTAACTGGAATTTAACTACAAGGCAAATTAAGATTCTATGATAAGAATTATTCAAACTAAGATAGAGAGTGTGTCACGACCCAAAATCCAACTAGTCGTGATGGCACCTAACCCAACCCGTTAGGTAAGCCAACTTTCAACTATCCAATTCCAATAACAATTATTAAAGTAATTTAAGTAAATAAAGATCTTAATCCTATATATTCCCCAAGAACTGGTAGCACAAATCATGAATTTCTAAGAATAGAATTTACAAAACTGATAAGAAATAATACATCATATGTTCGAAATGTATATGAACAGATTGTTATAAATCTAAGGCTACCATGAACAAGAGGCAGCTACAACCGGGACGCATGTACATCTTCAGATCCAGATCCCAACGAACACAGCAATATCAGCAGCCAACATCTGCACGCAAGGTGCAGAAGTGTAGTATAAGTACAACCGACCTTATGTACTCAATAAGTAATAAACCTAGCCTTAGGTTGAAAGTAGTGACGAGCTTGTACCAAGGTCGGGTCCAAAACCAATAGTCCATAACAACGTAAAGCAAATAATACAATAAGTAACTCAGAGATAACATTCTCAGTTAAATCATGATTTTCAAAAATAGTTCTTCCTTTCAAGTACAACAGTGAAAACCCAAATCTTTTACCGAAGTTGCCAAAAATATGAATAAGTTTGAAAAAAATAATTTTCCCAAAATCCTTTCAATAATAAATAAGATGATTCATTTTCTTTGCAGATAACCAGTGTAAAACAAATGCATCACTATGCCCATCTGTCAATATGTGTGAGAAATCATGAATGATGTGATACTGTACAACATGAGAAAAATACATCTCTATGTCTGTATGTCATGTGTGCATGTCAATGCGATGCAACTCAGTGATAAAATCATATGTATACTCTTAGAGTATCATTTCACTCAGTCCTCCCAGTTACTTAGTCCTCACAGTCACTCAATACTCCAAATCGCTCGACACTCGCACTCGGCACTCGGCACTCGTACTCAGTAGGTACCTGCGCTCACTGGGGTGTGTACAGACTCCGGAGGGGCTCCTTAAGCCCAAACGCTATAATCTGCACGGACAACTCACGTGCTATAATAATATCTGGATCCGCACGAACAACTCGCGTGTTGCATAGACAACTCACGTGCTATCATAATATCTGGATCCGCACGGACAACTCACGTGCTATAATAAGCCAATCTGGCATGCTGCGGCGTGCAACCCGATCCCATAATTATCCTCACAATCAGGCCCTCAGCCTCACTCAGTCATCAATCTCTCCAGTCTCTCGGGCTCACAATGTCATGAAAATCAGCCCAAAATGATGATATGATGAATCAATAAATAACAACAGAGACTGAGAGATGATATGAAATGAATGAACATGACTGAGTATGAAATTTTAATTTAAATAAATAATTCAACAACAATATGACCTATGTGGGTCTCACGAAACCCCGAATTTAAGCTTCTGCCCCAGCGATTTCCGCATCTGCGGACAAGGGGTCGCACATGCGACCCTCGCTTCTACGGACAATTGTCGCACCTGCGCTGCCCGGCTCACCATTTTCCGCTTCTGCGCCCATCCCTTCGCACCTGCGGCCTCGCAGATAGGGGCAAAATTTTCGCACCTGCGAGCACTGCCCAACTCCACTCTTGGCCGCTTCTGCGATTGGTTGCGCGCACATGCGGCCTCGCATCTGCGGTCAGACATTCGCAGGTGCGAAAATACCAGAAACAAAATTTTCATCAGTGGTTTTAAGTCCGAATTTGATCCGTTAACCATCTGAAACTCTCCCGAGGCCCCCAGGACCTCAATCAATTATACCAACAAGTCTTATATCTCAATACGAACTTAGTCGAATCCTCAAACCACCTCGAGCAATATCAAAAACACGAATTACACATGGATTCAAGCCTAACGAACTTCGAAGTTTCTAAATTTTATAAAGGATGCCGAAACCTATCAAATCACGTCCGATTGACCTCAAATTTTGTACACAAGTCACATTTCACATTACGGACCTATTCAAATTTCCAGAATCGGATTTCGACCCCAATATCAAAAAGTCAACCCCTCGGTCAAACTTCCCAAAAATTCAACTTTCGCCATTTCAAGCCTAATTCCACTACGGACCTTCAAATAATTTTTCGGACACGCTCCTAAGTCCAAAATCACCATTCGGAGCCATTGGAATCATCAGATGTCAATCGAGGTCTTTTACACATAAGTGAATATCCGGTCAACTTTTCCAACTTAAGTTTTCAATTATGAGACTAAGTGTCTCATTTCACTCTGAAATCCTTCCGGACCCGAACCAACTAACCCGATAAGTTATAAATCAATTGTAAGGTATAAATTAAGCAGTAAATAGGGGGTACAGGGCTGCGATGCTCAAAAAGACCGGTCGGGTCATTACAGAGTGCGTGCAGTAGTCGGACCTTTAAAGAAGGATACTACAAAGACTTTTTTGGTAATGGATTTGGGGAAAATTGTAATCAAACAGCTTGAAGTTTCAGTTCTATATTCATTCTAATTCAATTCTTATCTATTCAGCTAGAAGTAGCACCAGCACAAATACACCTAGTGTTAACATGTTTGTACAGTTTATACCTTTTAAAACACTGGTATGCTGAGAAAACTATATTAACACTGTCAAAACTAAAGTATATCTGTCAAAACTGAAGTAACATCTGCTAGTGTTCGAATTCTTACCAGATATATTAACACTACACATTAATTACGGAAGTGTCATTTCCAGCGCTAGCTAAATCTGAAAAAATATTATAATAATGAGTCATGCGATAAATATAAATTATTTACAACACTAATATACAACAAATATAGTAACAATATTATTTCCTTATTCAAGCTGCTCGATTTTATCAATATCTTCCTTAACACTAATAGGTTGTTTTAATTTTTCATTTCGAAGCCAATCTTGAAGACACACTAGAGCTTGCACCAATTTAGGAGTTAATGAACTCCTAAATGAATCAAGAAGGTGTCCTCCCATACTAAACGCGCATTCAGATGCCACACTTGAAACCGAAACAACTAATACATCACGAGCCATCTCCGCAATAACAGAAAATCTAGCTGAGTTTAATTTTACCGGAGAAGAACATCAAATTCTTTAGTGTCCTCCTCAGTTTCTTCACCAAAATATTTATTTAACTATGTTCTAGTATCCACACCTCCACTCACAGTTTTATATATTTTTAGATCTAGCATGAGTGATTCTAAAAGTCTTGTATTTTGGGTGCTTACTTGACTGCCAGAAAGCCCGGAAGTAGAAATGTCCAATGAAGAGCAATGTGAAGATGAAGCAAACGCGATACCTTTTGAGCTGGACTTTACATATTCACTAAATAATGAAGACATATACTTCTTCACTTCTTGTATAGTTGCCCCTGGATTTTCACCAAATATCTTTACAAGTGCATAGTCAACTGATTCGAGCTTGTAATTTTATCCAAAATACATGAGATGAAAATTATCTTGTTCATTTTTTCTAGATCACCCCAATACTTATCAAACTTTTCTTTCATCTTCTTTGCCATTTCACTTAAAATTGTATCTTCATTTGCCATCAATTGCTTCAAATAAACAGCAACCGCACAAATTTCAAGAAAATGAATATTTGATGTAACATAACGTGACCTAGATATTTTCAAAGTAAGAAGATAGAAGATTTCAAGAAACTTTGTAGTTCTTTTTACATTCTCCCAATCACTACTCAAAAGTTCACCAGTAGGAATTCCAACTTCAATATAAGAATGCTCAAGATAATGCCTCATGCCAATTCACTAGAAGCATAATGTGAAAATGCACTTTCAAATTCAACAGCCCTACGCAACATCAAGTAGGTGGAATTCCACCTAGTTGGAACATCCAAGCATAAAGTTTTTTTTTGTAATTGAGTTGTTCATCATCAAAACGTTTTTGAAACCTCTTCAACCTCGCGGAGACTGCCTAACATATCTCATTGCATGCCTAACACGTTCAACAGAAGCTGAAGATTCTTTTAAACCATTCTGGACTACAAGATGCATGATGTGAGCTATACATCTCATGTGAAGGTGATTATCGTTCATCAAATTAGTTACCATTTTTGTTAATTACTTAGACAATTCTTTCTCTTTCACATCATTTGAGCTTGCATTATCAACTGTGATTGTGAAGATCTTATTTATCCCCCACTCACGTAAGCACCTACCAATACCATTTGCCATAACCTTTATGGCTAATAATAGGACAAAAATTAATTATTCTCTTATGCATATTACATTCACTATCAGTACAATGGGCAGTGATACACTTGTAATTGATTCTTTATATAGAAGTTCAGGTATCAGTGGTAATACATACTCTTTATTTTGTTTCGATAAAAGACCTCTTCAACTTTTTCTTTTCTTCATTAAAAAGATCAACCCTAGTTACAGTACTACGGGAAGGGATCCGAAAATAAGGTTGCGCTACTTTCATAAAGTCTCTAAAACATTCTTTCTCAACAAAGCTGAAACGAAACTCATCAACGATTACCATACGCCATAATGCCTTCCTATACTCTTCTTGATCAAATTTTCAAGTAACAACAACTACGTCACCCTGACTACCCCCAAGAGCAGATTGAAAGCCCAAATTTGATTGTTTTTTTTATCAATATTAGCAGGGCGTTTAGGACACTTAAATATATGAGAAAGAAGTATCGACGTACAGTTATTTGTCTTAAAATAATACTCTCAAAAGCAATAGTCACATTATACTCACTCGTTATTTAGTGCAAGACGAAAAAGTATTTTTCATTTAGAACTTAATCGAAAATGAATTAGAAAAGTAAATTTATTTCCATAAATTATGTTTGCTAACTATGTTTTCTGAAACTTTATGCTTTCAAAACTTTTATATATTAAAAGTATACCAAGACAAAGTATGACGAGGAAAATGGCATTCTTCTGCCACAAGTTTTATTTAACTAAAATCCTCTTTTAATCCCCAGAATAGTTTTGACATTTCCCCACACTTTTGATATAGATTTGGTCTCCAATAGCATAAAAATAAAACAATCTCCAAAGGAACAAAAATAAAGTTTCTAAGATTACATAGATCCATAATGTAATTTTTTTTTATCAATAGCAGAACTAAAGATTCGACCATCAAGTAAAGATTCGAAAAGGAGAAGAAAATAGCTGACCGTGTGCCATCTGCTGCTCTGGCTATGGCCCTATGGAGGAAACGAGGAAGTGACTTGATGCTTAGAGAAGAGAATGAGATTTTCGTTGAGTTTTTGCCTTGTTGGTGTCGCAACTCGCAAGAACTGTTTGGTTGAGTTGTTGTTGCCTCAAGTTCAGAGACATGTAGTACTCAAGTTGAGACCTTGAGACCTTTCTGTGGAATCCTTAGTGTGGTTGAGTTGTTGTTGCCTCAACCCTCAAGTTCAGAGAGTAGAGACTGAGAGGCGAGAGCGGAGAGAATGTTTTTGACTGCTGAGGCAAATTAGAAATTAGGAATTTAGATTTTAGGGTGGAAGGTATATTTAATATACATATGGATAAAAATATAAATATAAAAATTCTTTAACGGTTTATCCGATAAAAAAAATTGAATAATACACCCTCAAACTGATAAGAATTTAATTACAAAATTTTAAACCTTTCACCATCCATTAATTCGATAACCTGATACCAATAAGCCAATTTTGCGATTCGATTTTCGGTTACGGTTCGATTTTGAACAGCCCACTTAAGACTGTAAAGATTTGTCAAGCTTGCAAACATGAGTAGGGAACTATGGATGAACAAAACGTGGAGGTTGAGCCATATAAACATCCTCTTGCAACTCACCACGTAGAAAAGCATTTTGAACATTTAATTGACGCAGTGGCCAGCCATAGGTCACTGCTAGCGACCAGATAATGTGAATGGTTGTGGGTTGTACAGCCAGACTGAATGTTTCATGATAATTTTGGCCCTCTACTTGATGAAATCCTTTTGCAATTAAGCGAGCTTTGTAGCGTTCGATAGTTCCAATAGAGTTCTGTTTGATACGGAAAAGCCATTTGCACCCAAAAATATTCATAGAGAAATTACAGGGAACCAACGATCATGTTTGATTTTTGAGCAAGGCTGTCATCTTATCCGACATGACATGTCGCCATTCTTTGAATTTGGGGGCCTTAGTGAAGTTTGTAGGCTCAGTTGTTGGAGGAATAGAGAGAACAAGAGCATATTTAGAACTTGTGGGGCGGCTCAACAGATCTCGGGGCCTAAGGCGAAATCATATTCGGAGGCCCTTAATCTCAGTATAATCCCACTAGTGAGATCTGACTGGTCGATTTGCATTTAGACACTGGGCGTAATTGCATTGCATGGGATATTTGGGGTGGATTAGTGGAACTGGGTTTGTGTTTGGATGCAGTATGCTGAGACACAGTTGAAGTTTGTGAAGGAGACAAAATCATCAAAGGAGTAGGAGGAACTGGGTGGTCTATGGGAGTAATAGATGAAGTAGAGATTGGACGAGAAGTTAAGCTCGACAAAGAAGGATTGCAAGGAGATGGATGTGAGTTAGTAGTAGTTGGGACACTTCTAGAAGGAGCCTTAAATTGGTAGATCGGCGAATGTGACAAAGAGACAGGTGAATATACCAAAGGTGCATATTAACTGGAGGTGGGCGTCCTAGAATAGACTTGTTTGCAAAGGGAAATTTGGTTTCATCAAATTGGACATGCCTGGCAATATAGAGCCTGCCAGAACATGTATCAAAATATATGTAACCATGGTGCAACTGACTGTATCCTAAGAACACACTTGGTTGGCTGCGAAAATTAATTTTGTGATGATCATAGGGACGTAAGTATTGAAAACAAATACACCCAAATACTTTGAGAAATTGATAATCCAGCAAGGTGCAAAAAACAACTTCTAATGGTGATTTGCCATTGCTAGTTGAACTATGTCTAATTTTGCACAAAGAGTTTATAAAGGACAAAATTCACCACCCCAATCAGTTTAAAGTGTCTTAAGTTTGGTGTTAAATTGTCGTTCAACAAGAACTTGAAATTGAGTAAAAAAAGATAAGACATCAGATTTCTGAAAAGTGAATAGCACCATGTAAAGCCAGAAAATCATCAACAAAGACAAAAAGAAAGCGATGACCTTAAGAAGATAGAAAAGGGGAAGGACCCCATACATCCGCAAAAATAAGTTGTAAGAAGAAGTAATTCTGTTAATTCAAAAAGGCAGAGACAACTTATGCGACTTGCCAAGTTGGCAAGCAGTAATGTGGATGGCCTAGCCAAAGATGCCAACAAGCAGAGGAGACTTTAATGGCGGTGAGGGCGCAAGGAGAGCTTGAAGACTTTTTCTTGATTGACATGGAGTAGAGGCCACTGTTATTCTGACCTGAAAGAAGAGGAGTCCTGAAATCCCAATCATTGACAAGAAAATGATCAGGGTCAAATTCAAAGAAAACACTATTTTTGCGAGTAAGCTTTTGAACAGAAAGAAGACGCTTAATTATAGAGGGAACATGAAGAATTTAATTTAAGGAAAATTTGCAATTGGAAGAATTGGAGAAAGAGGCACTACCAGTATTCTGAATTGGCAAACCTTGCCCATTACCAACATGTAATAGATTCGGGCCTTTGCACTCCTCAACATGATTGAATCTTGAGAGATACAGTGCAATGTGATGAGTGGCGTCTGTATTAGGGAACCCGTTTTGAGTGAGTGGAATTGGTGCGTGATGAGTAAGATCAGCAGACGGATTGGTAGTATGATTGTAGCATGGAAATCATGTAGAAGCAAGGTGATTAGTGCCATTGCAAATCTGACACCTTGTTCGTCCATCATTATTTGCAAGGTTGTACAGCATTAGAATAGTTTAATCCATAGTCATTCTGTGGGTATTGGATACGACCACCCTCTCCCCCTATATGATCTTCCTCAACCTCTTTCGGAATTATTATTGTTATTATATTATGGCCATTATTCTGTCCATCACTAGAAGAACGTTGGGAAATGTTAGCAGCTGGTGTGGGAGATGAGTCACCTGATATTAGGGAGAGAGAGAGAGAGAGAGAGAGAGGAAAAAGAGGAACCATGAATGAATTCATGATTTAGCAACAAACTATGGAGCTCTGAGTATGAAACGGGTTCGGTCTTGCACATAAAGTGGTAACAATATCCTTGAAGTCAGAACTCAACCCTTTGAACACATTAATATTAAAATTCGAATTGTTTAATAGTCGCTTTGCTGCTGCCAATTCATCTGAGAGGAGCTTTGCCTTTTGGAGAAACTGAGGTCATCTTGTTTTAGGTTTTGATACATGAATATTAAGAACCCTAGTGTTGGAGGGATAGGACAAGGCAGCCTCCAAAGCATCCCAAATATCTTTGGATGAATTCAAACCAATAACTATAGGTACGGTTTCGCCTGAGAGAGAGAGAGAGAAAGAGAGAGAGAGAGAGAGATATTAGAAGGCTCATAACAATTAAATAGCAAATTCTGGATTGGATTGAGTAGTGGTCGAACCTTCAACAGAAATAATAGTCGGTGGATATGGCTTTGATCCATCAATGAAGCCATGGAGATTTTGACCCCGTAGTAAAGGCAACAACTGTGTCTTCCAAAATATATAATTGTTGGAAGCGAGTTTAATGGAGATAAAGTGGTGAACATGGTTTAGAGGGTTGGAGGAGGAAGAAGATATGACGGGGTCTGTTGGAGAAGCATCGATGGTGGGGAGGGATGAAGTAGATGAAGAATGGAAATCGGCTTCTGATACCATGTTAAGTTACAACGTAGAGAACCAAAAAGCTTTTAATTCTTCATTGATTTGCGTACAATGAAGTGACATTATTTGAAATATGATTATTTATTTAATTAGAGTCGTCATTTGGAATAATTATTATAGTGTCACAAGTCACCGATTTATTTTAAAATCCCAAATCGAGGAAATTGACTCTGTTTATGGTCCGTGAAAACCAGAAGACCGGGTAAGATATTCTGTTAACCCGGGAGAAGGAGTGAGGCACTCCCGGATTCCGTAGTTTTAGCACGGTCGCTTTAATCATACCTGGCTTAACTAATTGTTTAATTATGTATTTTAGAACCTATATGTATTTTACCTTTTATCGCTTTTTAATTACTTTATTACTTACTGTGTTATGGAACAATCTTAAAATGAACCACGAGTGTGTAAATCCATTTTATTTAGTGCTCTAAAAGTCATGTCACGCGTACGTGCACATAATTAACAGCACTAAAGTAATTATTAAGATTGTTTCGCCCAAAGTCGCGCGAACGCGCGAACGCATACCTTGGTTTTAATTTTGGCAATCATAACTATGTCACATGAACGTGTACATAATCACGAGAATTTATTTATTAATACGCGCCTAAAGCATACTAGCGACTATTAAGAATTATTTTTCCTAAACTAATTTGGAGATTTGTTGTGAGGCCGTGATTTATGGAAAGTTCTTTGTAGGATCAACTATTGGATTCCTTGGCAGATTCAATTACTTGACTAAATGAGAGGAAATCGAATGAATTAAGTCATAAGAAGTGGGCTAATTACTATTACTTAAAGGGACTAAACCAATTTACGAAAAGAAAATGGGACAACCACATTCGCTATTTGGAAATAGAGATGATCGTATTCCAGAAATTCCAATAGCATTTTAGCTCTGTTGTCCAGGTATAAGCAGACATGGGCTAAGTATAGAGTAAACTACCATAAGGAAAAATGATGTCCAAATGAACTTTCATGTTAAGCCCAATTGTGTGAAACTTTCCAGCTCCTGGCTTCCTTTTGAAGTCTGGGCCTCAAGCAAAGGCCCAAATGAACGAGGAAAAATGCCATGAGCTTATAAGGAAATTTTCGCTGCACCTAGCCCATGACACGTTTATTCACAGACATGGTTGGCCAGAAATGAAAGCAGGCACAATTAATCTACTAAACTAATTGAACCATGATTAAATACTTTCAGTAAACTGAATTGATGCTAGATTTAAACACGATTGACAACTAATTCATACATATGAAAATCTGAGATAGAATATACATTAGAGTGATGCTTTAAGCTAGTTACATAATCAAATGAACTGATAGTTTTCTACAATGGCCACATCTCGTGATCCTTTTGGCTTGTTAGAGCTTTGTGACAAAATAGCTACAAATCTATCCTCACTTGTTAAATTCAAACACTATGCTGAGCAAATTGAAAGAAAGCATGAAACCAGATTCCTGCATCACTTCACAATTAAGTGTACATAATGAGGCTCGCACACCATTCAGGAAGAAAGAAAAGAAAAAAAGAAGACAGAATGACATTCAAACAGATGCTAAATCACCTATTGACATTCAACAAACCACTCACATGATCTTAACATTCCAACAATTACACATATTAACAAAGATGAAAACTACAATAGATTTAGACTTTAAACATGCTGAAACTACTAAAACATTGCAAGAGTATAGCATAACCAACCCAACTTCATTTAGAATTCAAGTAGAAGCTAACAAGGTGGAAAACGCACCTACTAGCAGTGAAACAGAGAAACACGGAGCAATCTGAACTTCAAAGCTACAGCTCAAACCAGCAGAATGAATACAACAGCAAAAATAATGAGTTTTTCAACTCAAACAGCTATGGAAACCAAGATATATGCAATAACAGAGTAGGAATAAAACACAACTTTGAATCTTCTTTTTGTTTTTGGGTTTTTTCTGTATTTAGATGGAATTTTCATAATGTTTTCTTTGAGGGAAATCAGTGAGAATTGAGGATTGAGGATTGAGTGAATATATGTGTGATTTCTGCAGAGAATTAGTCTATGTGAGTGAGGGAATTGAGGTATCTTATATAGGGAGTGTACTATATGAGAGAATGAGAGAGAGTGTAAGAGGAATCTGTCAGGCTCCCTAAAAAATAGGAAAAGAGCATCTTTTCTAAACAGAAATGGACAGCTGTCCAATTCAAATGATTCCTTCCTATTTCTCCACCCCACTAACTTCTGAATTTACCCTTTTTACCCCAATTCTGACATAATTTTCCTTGTCTTATTGCATTTTAATCCTTGCCTAGAAGCTTCCTACATAACTACCTAAGATTCCCTATTTTTCAGATTCCCTTAGCCCCGTCAAGTTTCTAACAACTACAAATAAAATACACCAAAGAAACAAGAGATAAAAAACAGACAAACAATATGCTGAAACTAAATTAATGACCTGCTTCAATATCCAACTAATTCTGGACCAATTAACCTAAATTTATGCAATTAAACTAATTTCATGTAATTGGACTACTGATTATACAATTAATTGTTTAAATCTAAGGATGCAAACAAGTAATTACCAAACCGGATGCAAGAGTACAATTAATCCATGAACTAAGCTATTCTAGCAAAAACTAAATTAAACAAGCAAAACAATTTCAATTAGATGCTGATTAATAGACAAGACAGTGAGTATATGATAGAACGAGATGTTGGTATACCGATTGGAACACACACTGGAGGAGGAAATGGCCAAACAACGAGGTTCGAACGGATTCTGGTGGTTTCGAAATGAATCGAAACTAACGTATATCGATTGCTCTTGTCAAGAGTAGTCGATTCACGTAAGTTTCAAGCCAAAACGACTAGCAAATCATTGAGAGTCAGAGATGGGACGAACTCAGCTTTTTCTGGAAATCAAGATCTAATATTGGGCGAGTTCTAGTGGGTTTCGAAGGGCGAGGTTAGGATATTTGGAAAGAGGGGGAAATAGAGGTTGTCTGGTGTTAGTTTGGTGGTGTTTGGAGTGGTGCCGCCGGTCAGGGATAGATTTGGTGACTGAGGGCCGCTAGGGTTTGAGAGAGAGTGAGGAATTAAAAATTGTCTCTAGGGTTTGGGGTGTCTGTTCGGACAGTTAAAAGGGGAAAGGGGATTAGTTCAGAGCCGTTGGATAATAGGAAATCGACGGCTCAGATCGATCCAGTGCAAAACGGGGTCGTTTGGGGTGTTTAGAAGGAGCAGGTTGGATAATGGGGATTGGGCTGGGCGAATTTGGAGCAAAAACTGGGCTGCTGGTCGCTGGCCCAATTTGAAGACAAGGCAAATAACCCCTTTCTTTCCTTTCTTTAAATTTTCAAAAATAACCAATTTATTTAACACTCCTAATTCTAATTAATTTTGCAAAATTAACCTAATGACCTATTTTTTTAATAATTAACCAATTCAATTAGCTAACAAACGCATGTAAAGTTACTAATGTATTTTTGGTATTTTAGTGTTTTACAAATACAATTAATTATGCAAAAATAAAAAAAATCTAAAATGTAGAGATTCAAAATATTTTTGTATTTTCTTTAGGATTTAAAATGCTACTTAAAAATGCATCAAACGTGAGTATGCACAAAACAATCCAAGTAAAATATAGAAAAATCCTTAAAATTCTATAAAGTAATTTAAAGCTAAATATTTTTTGAATTTTTAGAAGTAATTTTATATTGGGCAAAAATTACGTGCTCACACGTACACTGATAAATTGACATATATAGTACAAGGAGTCACTAGTGTTATAAGTAAATACAAATACGAGAAGATAGATACAAACAAGTCCTAGAAAGCTTCCAACTACTTGGAGCAGCTGGCGATGTCCTGGTCAATAGGATAGGTCCAATATAGGTACTTTATAGAGCTGAAGCTTGGACCTCACTAGGAGGAAAGAAATCTGATTTTTCATAAATCTTAAATCTGATGTTATACGCATAATGACAAATTGTTACAATTTATTCAAACAAAATCCATGCTCCTGCCAAGTTCAGTTGCTAATCTAGGTTGTAGACTTGGTTATTTATATTTGAATGTCATTGGGTCCAATCAAGGTTGTCCATGTTATATAAGAAATAACATTTTCCTAATTCGTTATCGTTGTTTGTACTCAAAATAATATTTTAATACTTATTGGCGTGCTTTAAAAATAAAAACTTAAGACCTCACAAAATTTTCAGGATCTCTACAGGTACGAAAATAGATCCATGCCATATCAAAAGGTTGCTGCTGTAATGATCCATATTCCATGCGAGTTTATCGTATGAATCATCCAACATAAGTATGAAGTTCTTGCCAAGTCTTTCCTCATGTAGGCAAAGTTGCACCATATAACTGTTGCTACACAGATATTGCAAATATCATACTACCATTAATGAAATAATAACTTCCACCTATATCGATAATCTCTAAATCATAATTGCACACTTCGCATTCGCATTTCATTCCTTTACAGTGAAAATATACAATTTACTAAAAACTTATGCAGTCAAGTTATTTAAGTCTGCTCTGAATCTGATTTTTTCTTCAATAATAATATGCATGACAAGCCTTGATAAAAGTATGTCAAATACTGGATCCTCGTCAATTTACAAACAATCTTTTAGGGAAGCGCATAAATAGTTGCTTACTTATAGAATAGCTGAAATTTACAATGTATTTAGAGATGAGCCTGCCACTCTTCGAAATTAGGGTGAGACGTGATAACGCTGAACCTACCTTATCCGTCAACCCCTGTTATCTAGCTATACATAATAATAAGGTTATTTAAATGAACCAAGTACGAATAAAATCTTGTATTAAAACCATCTAAAAATAGCTAAAGAAAATTTTGTAAACTAATGCGTGAAAATCTAACCCATCAATGATAGTCATGAGCCTCTGAGGACTAAAACTAAAGCAGTATTTCCGGGGTATTCCGCTGAACTAACAAAATATCTAAATGACTGACGAAGGAAGATAAACAAAACTACCGCTGGGAGAAATTAACGGAGTCTATCTACTGGATCCACGAAGAGTCCAAAATCTAGCCACGAGCTTCGTCACCTACACACTCAATGCCTACCACACGACGTGGCAGGACCAAACGGACTAAATATCTCCAAGGGTACCCAGTAAGTCTTAATTTACCATCCCCTAAGCGGAGGACAAGACTTTTCTGGACTAAACAATTATGATAAGAATATATTCAACATAACTTAAGCAATTTAGGACCCATTTGGCCATAGATTTTGCCAAAATTTTTCCAAATGTTTTTTGGCAAATACATGTTAGTTCATAAATTTTATCCATATTTTGAAAAATTCCCAAAACTCAAATCCCAAAATCAGCTCAAGAGCTGGTTTTGGCCCAAAATATTACTATTACATATTTTAAAAATTGCCCCAAACTTTTGTATTTTATAAAAAAGCCCACCATCTATTATTTTGTAACAATGTTGTTTCGTCTTCTCGGCCATCTGATAGTGTATTATGTAGTTCATTATAAAAATGATAATTTTGTACCAAATTTATTTATGTTCAGGACTATGGTTTGTGATAATATAATGAATGTTATTGATGAAGGTACTGTTGGGTATTTGTGATAGTTTTTAGAACTTGTGGGTATAAGTCATGTTTCATATTTTTTTTAAAAACAAAAATGAAATATGTTTTGAAAACTGATGTCCAAACACATTTTCATCTTCAAGTTAAGCTGTAATATGAAATCTGAGTTAAGCTAAGTTTTGACAACAGATTATAGCTAGTTTCTTTATTTTGAAAATTCTATCTAACAAACAACCGCACCAGCGAGTGTAGAGATGATTAGCCCAATCCCCGGCCCTGGGATCTTTTATTTTCGGGAGGTTTGCCATACCTCTCAAACACATAAATTTGATAACGTGGAGTACCTGCAAGTGCGGGGTAGCTAGCCCCGGCAACCATGGCTCTCACACTCGGGAGGTTGGCTACTTATCCCAGGACAAATGTGGTCACATTCATCAAATCTGAATTGAAACTTATTAAATTCAAGCAATGCCATAAAAGTAATCAAATAAGATATTTAGTCCTTCTGACATTTTGAGCTAGCTGAGTAATTATGCACAAACAAGGTAATTCTTGTAATACACCTATAACATAAGCTAGTAATAGAGTCACAATATTTAAACACTTGAAGGTTCTCTGACAAATGGTTTGAACATCTATATTCAAAATAGTCAGGTAACTTCTTATCAATATTTTTTTTGTTATTTTCTTGTCAAGCCCTTGACTCAGGGAATGTAAACTCGGCTTACCTCTAATCGAAAGTTCAAGTTTCTCCTTCCACAATCCTCGTAGCCGGAGCTCAAACAATCTTTAAAAATACCTTCACAAACCCTAGGTTTGTGGTTCTTAAAGAACTCTTTGATTCTTGGATAGAAATCTTGGGGAATAGTGTAGAACCCTAACTTGTTTTCTCCTTAAAAGCTCTTAAAATTGATGAGAAAATGTGATTTTTCTCTGTCCCCATCGCCCCTTTTATGGCCCTTTCACTTTGGGCACCCTGGTCACCATCCCTCGGTGCGTATGGCGCTCAAAGACTAGACTTTGATAATTTTGGTGCTATAGGCATCGCCCCTCGGTTCCCTGGGCGTTCACTGTCCGCGATTTATTTTTTTGGGTAATACAACCTACAATAAAATACTCGTAACTTTCTATAGAAATATTAAAATGATGAATAGTTTGTAGTGCTAAAAACTAGACTCAAAATTCTTTAATTTGATATATAGATCATAGCCTAATTCATTATATGGAGAAAGATATGATTGTTTGAATTTACGTCATGTGTGGCTAAGTTTATTTTTCATCTCTTTAATAAATCTGATTTATTCCCAACTATTTCTACTCTCCTCTAAATATCCATATAACCTTCCATACTTAAGATTTAGGTACTACATACCTTCACTATTTTCTGAATAGGTTATAAAATACTACGGAATTTTACATTCTTCCCCCTTATATGACATTTGTTCTCCTAGGATTGAGAAAAGAGTTAAAACTTTAATAATACTCTACTTATTCATACATAACCATGTAATCATGAGTATTAGTTAGTGCAACAAGCTACAATATCGAGGCGTAATGAATTACATGCCTGAGTCCTCGAATAGGAATATATATTTTTCTTTCATGTCCTGCTTGAATTTGCAAGTATCTTTCTCTAACCGGTTGCTCCACATAACGTTTACTGAAGTACTTTATTTCGAATCTTACAAACTTGTTTGGCCACCATCACTAAGTGGGACATCCTCGTAGGATAAAGTATCATTACCTTCAATCTTTTTCATATTAATAATGTGACTCGGGTCATGAAAATGTTGCTTTGGCATTGATACATGAAATACTAGATGCACGGATGACAACTCTGGTGGTACCGCAAGTCAACATTGGCGGAGCCACATTGAAGCAAGGGATGTCACCCATTCGCCGGAAAATTATACTATTTTGCTAGATAAATTTTTTTATTTTATGTATATTTACTATACGTTGACTCCCTTGACTTTTCGATGTATCTAATTATTTATATTTTGACACTCCTTGATAAAAATTCTGGATCCGCCACTGTATGCAGCCTGTGTAATGAGTATTGTATGCAAATACTAAGGATCCGTTTGTCCATATAAATTTTTTCCTTTTTTTCTAAATATTTAAAAAAAAATGTGTTTATCCATGAAATCTTGCAAGTTTTTGAATTTTTTTTGAAATAATCACTTTTTCAAAATTTTAAAATTTTTTTCCCCACTCACACAGCTGCAATATTTTTTCAAGTGAAATATTTGCATGTCCAAACATAATTTCCAATTTCAAATACTATTTTCCAACTTAACTCCAAATACTATTTCAAAAATTACAATTTTTATGTCCAAACGCCTACTAAGTCTTTTCATAATTTTGGCTTAGCTCTTTTCATAATGATGGAATGTAACATGTGTTTTCTCTTAAAAATAACCAATTTGAGTGGATCATATTATGTAGAGTGACTATAGGGCTGATCTAGTAATCAAGACCTCGGCAAGCTAGAGTCTTCTCAATCACCTCGGCAATACTACCAATACACTTGTAGAGGATCTCACTCCTTTGAGAATGACAAAACAAATACAGGAATTGATGTTGACCATACTTTAGAGGATCTCACTCCCTTCAACTTTATAGAAATGCAATGTAGAGATGGTTCCACTAAACGTGTCAGAAACTTGTGACACAACAGAATTCTCAATTATGCGGTTTCATATTCACTCCAGATTATTAAAAACTTGATATATTCCTTTTTTATCATGTAGCTTGTCGTTTCTCTGGATCAAGCCAAGTATCCCAACACTTAGGAAGGCGAGTTATAACTTTTGCGGTGTAAAGCTTCACCCACCCGCCCATCCAGGTTGCCATTCCAACAAAGAAGGCAGCTAATAATGAGTAGTAACATTTTAACAGCAAAACAGTTCAATTTATCTCTTCCAACTTGGATCAATCCAGAGGTTTATATCAACAAAAAATCATGAAACCATGAAGTTCGAAGTGAAAATCTATTGAAGTTGTAAGGTGAGATAGAAGAATTGAAGGAACATATAACATGTGTACCAGTCTACCATTTGGGTTTGGATTAATTACACATATTTCTCCATAAGTTTCCATGTTTCTGTTATAATCTAGCTGAAGCACCAGAAATGGCCTGATCAATGAGTTCTCTTCTCAAGATCTTTCCTGCTGGAGATCTTGGTATTGAGTTAATGAATGCAACGCGACGTATCTTTTTGTATGGTGCAACCTGCAAGATATCCTTTGGTTATAATATGCTTGAGCGGATAATCAGCAATTCTTATAGTCCATCCTAAGAAGAAACACAGTCATTTCATCAAAGCTTTCCATCTTTACAGAAAGTAGGAAGATTGTGTGTATATATACATACAAAAAAAAGCCAAGCCTGGTGCACAAAGCATCATACGTTCACATAAGGTCTGGGGAAGGGCCGCACCTGAAGGAGTGTAGTGTAGGCAGCCTACCCTGACACAAGCATCAGTGGCTGATTCCTCGGCTCGAGCCTGTGACCTCTAGGTCACATGGAGACAACTTTACGTTGTCTTATGTGGTGTTAGGATTAAAACAATTGGACAATATTAGCACGTATCCACTATACTCTAAGGTTGCAGTGCTTAAAAGTCTTAACAAATTTCATAGGCGTATGCAGCTTATGTTCAATGGGTTCAACTGAATTGACCAAGTTTAAATTACGTCTTGTGACAATCCTAGGCTAATAGATGCTTCTTTAATGGAAAGAGTTTTAGTCTTATATATATATATCGAATTGGAGGTGTACCTGTTTTGCAATTGAATCCACAATTTGTGACTCACTAATAGTGCTCCCAGGTTTTCTGACAACATAAGCCATTGGAATCTGCCCTGCTTCTTCATCCGGATATCTACATCAGAAGAAACGAAAAGAATGAGCAAAGCATCAGAACATCAAAGGGATTAAGAACTGCTTGGGAAGCTTAAAATATCCACAACTAGAAAAATATGCAGATGATTGTGTATAAGAGTCTTATTAGCATTTAAATATCAGCATAAAACTACTAAAAGAATGTTGGGTCCAAATAATTCCTTATGATTACTTGTGCCTACCCCAGACTAAAATTCACATGCTGAAATTTTTAAGCTGAATGGATCTTCTAATTACGATCGTCCTGTCTCTTTTATCATTTTTCTTATAACTGAATGTAGAAATAAAGGTATGATAAGATGAACACAAGCTTCTAAATGAACAGATTGTGACAGTGTGCCCCTGCACAATTCAGATGAGGACCAAAGATTTGATGATCTAAAAGCCTCTCGTCTCTTAGAATGAACGGGTATAGAATTCAAAAGTACTAAGTCAAAAGTATCCACATGATCGTAAGAGCCGCAGAAGAGAAATTAGAATTATCTTGCGGACATTGCTAGCGCTACAGAAGCCTGGAGAACTGGCACCTATTTTTACTCAAGACTTGTTAGGAAAAAACAACTGCCACACATATAACTATCAATCAGAGGATTCAGTCAAAATTATTACTCAATAAGCATGACAAAGCAAGGAATTGATAGAAAATTCTTGACATCACACTTCAGGATTGACGCAATACCAAACTTGATACAAGTCGAATTTGTATTACCAAGTTAATATGCTTGTTAGGTGGACTGATCAAGAAAAATGATGCATCAAGGATAACCAATTAATGAAGCATCTTAAAAAAAAAAACTCCGGCATAACATCTCAGAAATTATGCACAGGGATAAGAGAATAGAATACTTTCTTGACCAATGTCAAATTTCGATCATTTATTATGAAATTGGTAGTCAAGAACACCTATGTCCACAAAATGAAGGTAGCAGAAATGAGGATGTTGAGATGGATGTGTAGGCATACCAAGATAGATAAAATAAGGAATGAAGATATTATGGACTAGCTGGGCGTGGCCCCCATGGAGGATAAGATGCGGGAAGCGAGGTTTAGATTGTTCGAGCATGTGAAGAGGAAAGGCATATATGCCCCAGTAAGGAGGTGTGAGAGATTGGCCTAGGTGGGTCTAAAAAGAGATAGAGGTAGGCCAAAGAAGTATTAGGGAGAGGTGATTAGGCAGGACATGGCGCTGCTTCAGCTTACCAAGGTTATGACCCTTGATAGGAGGGTGTGCAGGTCGAGTATTAGGGTAGAAGATTAGTAGAAAGTCATGCGTTTTTCTAATGCATACAAGTAGTATAAGTGTTAGTCACGTACTTTCTTATTTTTTGTAGATTTCTATCACTACTTGCTCTTTCTTTCGCTTCAGTTTTTTTGTTATCTTGCTGGAGTGCCTGGTGCTACTGCTTTTTTCATTTTTCTTTGAGCCGAGGGTCTATTGAAAACAGTCTTTCTATCTTCTCCATGTGGGGTAAGGTCTGCGTACACACTACCCTCCCCAGACTCCACTTGTGGGATTACACCGAGTTTATTGTTGTTGTTGCTGTATTATGAAATTGGTAATTTTGGTGTACTCAAGCAAAAGTTGTAAATTATAGACAGAGTCGGAAAAAATCAGATACCAGAAATGATAATATGTCGATTTTACAAGCCGTCTTAATTTTATGGCTGAAGTTTCATTATTTCATGTCACATGTTTAAAAAAAATTGTGCTGTAGAGTGCAGAACATAAATCTCTAGCTGGAAGATCTGAAGAACCATGTCTAACTTCAAGAATGATCGACCTGTTTAACAGCTTTCACTGAATAGTAGCAGGACAATACAACAAACAAGTAACCTCTTTAAAAGCAAAGTCCATCTTGCAACTTTTGTTTAGTACTTCCCATATGTGCAGCCTTTGCATATTAGATAAAAAACATGAACACTCGAAATTACGTTTAAGCTGTAAAAACAATTATATTTCCATCATTGGGAGGACATATTTTCTTAGCTCTATAGGGTTTCTCAGTTCAACATTTCTGATACATGGATAGAAGGATGTCAAGGGACAGAAAGATAAAAGAGGGAGGAGCACTAACGGAATAACTGCTGCATCAGCAATTTCAGGAATTGATTGAAGCAACTG
Source organism: Nicotiana tabacum (assembly GCF_000715075.1). NCBI lineage: Eukaryota > Viridiplantae > Streptophyta > Magnoliopsida > Solanales > Solanaceae > Nicotiana > Nicotiana tabacum. The sequence goes on along the minus strand of NC_134103.1, from coordinate 61,513,555 downwards.
TTCCAGTTCAGCAGGGGGTACCTGAAAGAGCATCCATTCATAAGCAACGACATAGTAGAAGAGATGCAACTACAAGTTTGCATAAAACTCAATAGCTGTACCAGGATCACCATCAACAAAATTACCTGATATGCCTTGTACTTTATCAGTTCTTTTAGCCTATCAACAATAAACAGGAACCCATCCGAGTCAAAATAGCAGAGATCACCAGTTTTTAGCCAACCGTCTGACTTAAGAGTTGCTGATGTTTCTTGTTTATCTCCAACATAACCTGCCATTAACCAACTTTCTGTTTAAATACTCAAGCATACCAAAGAAAGTAGGTACAACACTAGTTAACATTAGATAAAAATGGGTATCTTTTTCGTTTTTTATTTTACTACTTCCATGGCATAACATAATGTACAACCAACTCATGACTATTATTGAACTGTCAGCTCATCCAATAATTGCTTTCACGTTCATCGATCCCAACTGCCAAGTTTTGCATAAACTAACAGGTTAATTATAAGCTATATATGCATTCACCTTTCATGATTGTTGGCCCGCGTATCCAAAGCTCTCCATGCTTCCCGGGAGGTAAGGCCTCTCCACTATCAGGATCGACTATCTTAGCTTCCAAATTATCTGCAAGGCGACCAGCAGATCCATATCGATCTGTTTCCTCAGGTCTTATCATCCCTGTACCTGCTCCCGTACTCTCAGTTAGACCATATCCCTATGATGAATCACAGGTAAACGCATTAAACCCAAAAGCTATGTCATATTAGATGCATGGAACGGCAATGCATCACTTCTTGTTATTGTTTTATTTTAGAAGAAAAAGTGTTAACAATAGCATATGCCAGGAAAGGCAACATCAGTTATTGTTTTATAATCAATAAAGAGGTAGACAAAAAGCAACACTTCTTGCTACTAAACATACAGAGGAAATAAACAAGCTGTTGAATGCTTCACACAATGTGGCTAAACAAATGAATACAGATGCATGCATCTGTGTTTACCTACATATATAGTTATATGGCTTTCAGAATCTCCTCTTTCAAGTATTGTAAAAGATAATGTAATGCACACATAGAATATGCAACCTTACTGAAGACTAGAACAGAATGGGAGCCTTGGAGCAACGGTAAAGTTATTTCTGTGTGACCTACAGGTTATGGGTTCGAGCCATAGAATCAGCTACTAATGCTTGTGTTAGGATAGGCTACCTACATCACACTCCTTAGGGTGCAGCCCTTCCCCCGGACCCTGCGTGAACGCGGGATGCTTTGTGCATCGTGCTGCCCTTTACTGAAGACCAGAACAAATGCTTATACATAAAAAACAATTCCAAGGGCATTTCCTTCTCATAAATATTTTGACCAAGTTTCCCAACACCGAGTCATGCATTATAAACTCTTTACTTTTTTAAAAGTCATCCCATCCTGAGATAGTGTTGCTAAAGGCTCACTTTGACGCACTCTTAAGCCAAAAGTAGGTGAAGCTCAAGTTGGACGTTTCACGTCGCTGAGGCATCATTTCAATACAGGTATCAAGGCACTGTGATGTGGATCTTATCACTCATGGACTATCTTGAAGAAGGCAGCACAAAATAATGAATATACTTGCAAAGTGATATATTAATTGCAATGAATATGTTATTTATTAGGAAAAGGAAATTTAGCAATTTAATATAAGAAAACTAGTCTTTTAACCTGAATAGAAACTTAAAACTTTATCTCCGCAAGTTTTCCAAACCTACAACACTACTGAATGAGTCATAAAGAAAATGAGATTTAAGAAGCCAAGTTGAAGAGTTATTAAGAAAGGGTATATACGAGAGAGCATGAGTCCTTGTGCAATACCAACCTTACTTACATCAAAGAAAGACGTAAGTTGGAGAATGTGTGTAGACATTAGGGCAATGAACAAGATCACTGTGGGGTATAAGTTTACAATTCCTCGATCGGATGGCATTCTGGACTAGTTAAATGATTCAATATTATTGTGAGAAGGCAATGGAGAAAATATGTTATTGATATTAGATGATAAATACATTACAAGAGGTCCCTATTTATAGCTATACACTACAAGGAGATATTACTCCTCTTCCAATGTGGGACAAGACTACATTATACATATCTGTAAACTAACACTCCCCCTCAAGCCGGTGCATATACATCATATGTACCGAGCTTGTTACACATGTAGCTAATACGAGAACCAGTAAGAGACTTAGTGAAAATATCTGCTAGTTGATCATTCGACTTTACAAACTTTGTAACAATATCTCCTGAAAGAATTCTTTCTCTGACAAAGTGACAGTCGATCTCAATGTGTTTAGTCCTCTCATGGAACACCAGATTTGACGCAATACGAAGAGTAGCTTGGTTATCACACACCAGTTCCATTTTGCTGATTTCTCCGAACTTTAACTCCTTGAGCAACTGGTTGACCCAAACTAACTCACACGTTGCCATAGCCATGGCCCGATATTCGGCTTCAGCGCTAGATCGAGCAACTACATTCTGTTTCTTGCTCTTCCACGGGACCAAATTACCTCCTACTAGTACACAATATGCAGACGTAGAACGTCTATCAAAAGGTGATACTGCCCAATCAGCATCTGTGTATCCAACAATCTGCTCGTGGCCTCGATCCTCGAATTGTAATCCTTTGCCTGGAGCTGACTTTATATACCGAAGAATGCGAACAACTGTATCTCAGTGACTATCACAGGGAGAATCCATAAACTGACTTACAATACTCACCGGAAAAGAAATGTCAGGTCTAGTCATTGTGAGATAATTCAATTTGCCAACCAACCTCTTATATCTCGTAGGGTCTCTAAGATGCTCCCCCTGTCCAGGAAGAAGCTTAGCATTCAGATCCATAAGAAAGTCAATAGGTCTGCAACCCATCATTCCAGTCTCCTCAAGAATATCTAAGGCATACTTCCGCTGTGAAATAACAATACCTGAGCTAGACTGAGCGACCTTAATACCTAAAAAATACTTCAATCTGCCCAGATCCTTAGTCTGGAAGTGCTGAAAGAGATGTTGCTTCAGATTAGTAATATCATCCTGATCATTGCCAGTAATAACAATATCATCAACATAAACCACTAGATAAATACACAGATTAGGAGCAGAATGCCGATAAAACACAGAGTGATCAGTCTCACTACAAGTCATGCCGAACTCCTGAATAATTGTGCTGAACTTACCAAACCAAGCTCGAGGGGACTGTTTGAAACCATATAGTGACCTGCGCAATCTGCACACACAACCATTAAACTCCCCCTGAGCAACAAAACCAAGTGGTTGCTCCATATAAACTTCTTCCTCAAGATCACCGTGGAGAAAAGCATTTTTAATGTCTAACTGATAAAAATGCTACTTTACAAGCCCAAAAATCTGAGTATATCCTTTTGCAACAAGACGAGCCTTAAGCCAATCAACATGTCCATCCGGGCCGACTTTGACTGCATAAACCCAACGACAACCAGCACTAGACTTACCTGCAGGAAGAGGAACAAGCTCTCAAGTGCCACTCGCATGTAAAGCAAACATCTCGTCAATCATAGCATGTCGCCATCCTGGATGAGATAGTGCCTCACCTGTAGACTTAGGGATAGAAACAGTGGACAAAGAAGATATAAAAGCATAATGAGGTGACGACAGGCGATGATAACTTAAACCGACATAGTGGGGATTAGGATTAAGTGTGGATCGTACACCTTTGCGGAATGCAATTGGTTGACTAAGAGGAGACAAGTCCGCAGTAGGTGCAGAATCTGATGCGGGGCGTGAATCACCTGGGCCTGATGCTGGATGTGGACGACGATGATAAGTCAAGAGTGGTGGAGCTGCAGAAGGTTGAACTGGATTATGTGGAGGAACTGGAGCTATAGGTGGTGGAGCTACAACCGGAGCTGTAGGTGGTGGAACTGGAGCTATAGGTGGTGGAGCTACAACTGAAGCTGTAGGTGGTGGAGCTGGAGTGACTGAATCTCCAAAAGATAAAACCGGTAGTACCTCAGAAATAGCTAAGTGATGACCTGAACCTGTGAAATATGATTGAGTTTCAAAAAAGGTAACATCAGCGGACATAAGGTACCGCTGGAGGTCAGGAGAGTAGCATCGATACCCCTTTTGTGTTCTCGAGAAACCCAGAAATACGCACTTAAGAGCACGAGGAGCTAACTTATATGTTCCTGGAGTAAGGTTATGGACAAAACAAGTGCTTCCAAAGATACGGGGTGGAAGAGAGAACAAAGGTAAGTAGGGAAACATGACAGAGAATGGAACTTGGTTCTGGATAGCTGAAGATGGCATACGATTAATAAGATAGCAAGATGTAAGAACTGCATCCCCAAAAACGCAACGGAGCATGAGATTGTATGAGTAGGGTGCGAGCTGTTTCAATAAGATGTCTATTCTTTTTTTCAGCTACCTCATTTTGTTGAGATGTGTACGGACAAGATGTTTGATGAATAATTCCATGAGATTTCATAAACTGCTGAAATGGGGAAGACATACTTTCGGGCATTATCACTACGAAATGTGCGAATAGAAACCCCAAAAACCCAAATTGATTTTGAATTTCAGCATGGAAGGTCTGGAAAATAGAAAACAGCTCAGATCAATTTTTTATCAAAAATATCCAAGTGCACCTAGAATAATCATCAATGAAACTGACAAAGTAGCGGAAACCCAAGGTGGAACTGACCCGACTAGGACCCCAAAGATCTGAATGGACTAAAGTAAAAGGTGACTCTGCTCAATTATCAAGACGCCGAGGAAAATGGGAGCGAGTATGCTTACCGAGCTGACATGACTCACACTCTAGAGCTGACAAGTGAGATAAACCAGATATCATTTTCTGAAGTTTTGACAAATTGGGATGTCCCAACCGTTTATAATAAATCTGGTGAATCAGTAACAGGACAAGTTGTAGAAGGAAGACAAGATGTGAGTCCATGTGATTTAGCAAGGATAAGGTAATAAAGTCTGTTTGATTCACGCCCGGTACTAATGATCCGCCCCGTACTGCGTTCCTGTATAAAAATATGGTCATCAAGAAATAAAATAGCGCATTTAAGTGATTTGGCTAAGCGACTAACAGCTATAAGATTAAAAGGACTATTGGGAAAATAAAAGACTGAATCTAAAGGTAAGGAAGTAAGTGGGCTTGCTTGACCTATTGCAGTTGCCATGGTTTGAGACCCATTGGCCATTGTGACTTTTGGAAGAGATTGAGAATACGAAATAGTAGTAAAAAGAGATTTGTTACCAGAAATATGATCTGATGCACCTGAATCAATGACCCAAGACTCAGAGGATGAAGATTGGGAGAAACAAGTCACGCTATTACCTGTTTGAATAATAGAAGCTATCTCAGAAGATGTCTGCTTATATGCTTTGTACTGAGGAACTCAATATAATCTGCTAAAGAAACCATCCGACTATTCAAAGCATCGGTTCCCATGTTGCTACGAGATGTAGTAGTAGGGTTAACTTGAAATAGTGGAAATAACTCCGGTGAGAAAACTGAAGAAATAGCTTGAAAAACACTGTTTACAACAGGAAAACAGAACACTGTTTCTGTGACGGAAACACTGTTTACGCCGGAATCTACTGTAGCTGACGAAAAAACTCAAAGTGGTCGGAATGAAACAAAACCAGTGAGGGTAGGATCGGAATTACCAGGCGATCCTACTGTTCAACTGGAACTTTTTCAAAATCTGGCCGGAACAGTGTTCACGCGCCGGCGCGTGGGTCCGATCTCGTCGGAATTTTTTTTTTCCTTTTCCAAGCGCGTGAGGGCATGTGGACGTGTGTTTTCCGGTGGGGTTGACTGGGGTTTGGTCGCCGGAGCCTGAGGAGTCTTGTGGTGGTGTTGGTTTTTTGCACAACACCAACAGAAAGTGATTTGCTTATGGACAACCTTCTAAGTCGCCGAAAAATTGCACGGCGAAGAGGTCTTTCTTCCCGGAAGTCGCTGGAATGATGCACATCGACGGGTTTCTCACTAATGCTCTGATACCATGTGAGAAGGCACAGGAGAAAATATGTTATTGGTATTAGATGATAAATACAATACAAGAGGTCCCTATTTATAGCTATACACTACAAGGAGATATTACTCCTCTCCCAATGTGGGACAAGACTACACTATACATATCTGTAAACTAACAATTATTTTCAAAGATTGACCTACATAGTGGGTACCATCAGATTAGGGTTCGACCAGGAGATGAGTGGAAGACAGCTTTTAAGACACGTGATAGATTGTATGAGTCGTTAGTCATGCTTTTTGGCTTAACTAACGCTCCAAGAACTTTTATGCGACTTATGAGCCAGGTCCTACAGCCATTTATTGGGAAGTTTGTTCTAGTATAATTTGATGATATCCTAATTTACAGTCGAACTCGGGAAGATCGCATCTTGCACCTAAGGGAGGTACTGGGGGTCTTACAGAAAAACAAGCTCTATATCAACCTCAAGAAGTGCAGTTTTATGACCTCAGAGTTACTTTTCTTAGGGCTCATTGTCAGTGCTGATGGTATTGGAGTGGATGAAGAAGAGGTGCGTGCTATTAAGGGGTGGCCAGTACCCAAAATAATAAGTGAACTGCATAATTTTCACGAGTTAGCGACCTTCTATCGTCAATTATTCATCATTTCAATAAGATCATGGCTCCCATTATTGATCTCTTGAAGAAAGAAAAATTTCAGTGAAATAAAGATGCAGACATGGAGAAGCTGACTACCGCTCCAATCTTAGCTTTGCTGAGTTTAGACAAAGTTTTCGAAGTGGAGTGTGATGCAAGTGGATATTGGAGCTGTGTTATCACAAGAAAAGTGACCAGTAGCTTTTTCAGTGAAGAATTGAGTGACGCGCGACGGAAGTGGTCTACTTATAACAAGGAGTTTTATGCGGTTATACGGGCTCTAAAGTACTGGGAACATTATCTTATCAGTAAAGAGTTTGTCCTCTATACTGATCTTCAGGATTTAAAGTACCTTGGCAGTCAAATGAGAATTAGTTAAGACATGAATGCCAGATGGATCACTTTTTTGGAGAAATTTCCTTATTGACTTCAACACAAGTCAGGAGTAGATAACAAAGTAGCTGATGCTTTAAGCCGACGAGTGTCATTAATGACCACACTCAGGTTTGAGATCATTGGGTTTGATTGCTTGAAAGAAAATCATGAAAATGACAAGGATCTGGGAGTAATCTGGGAAAAATATTGCCAACTTAAGCAAGTTGTTGAAGATTTTCACGTTCCTTATAAAAGGAAATAAGCTTTGCCAAAAGGTTATTACAGATTTAGATGGCGGAGGCTTAGCCGGACAATTGCTGCAATAGAAGAAATTGAAGGTATCATTGGCCTCAACTAAAGCAAGATGTCAGTAAATTGGTGAAAAGATGTTATACATGCCAAACTGCAAAGGATCAAACTTAGAATACTGGTCATGAGAATATTTGGGAGGATTTGAAAATGGACTTTGTGCTTGGATTTCCGCGGGTATGGTCCTTATCACAACCTAAAGAAAATCAATGATAATGCTTATGTGGTCGATTTACCGGAAACCATGAAAATTTCCAACACTTTAATGTAGTTGACACCTTATCACCCATCTAAGGGACCACTATCTGGAAGTTGCCATTTCTTGAATACACAAGGAAGGGATGGAAACCATTTCTTGAATAAGTGTCCAGCAGGTGCTTCAGTCGACATATCAGACTGACCTTTCATATCATTAATTTTTTATTCTTTTTAATAAACCAAAATGACTAATTTTAGATCATAAGTACTCATTAATTTTCAGAGTATTGATGACAGTTCGTAAGACGCCGTGTATAGTGTGAAGCCAACCATCTTTGTCAGCACACAATATTATTTTCAGGAGATGACAAGTAGGGTCTTTACCCATTAAAGGCATCAAAGTAAAATTTCACTTTGTGCCTCACAGATGCACAACTGACATTAGTTGCGTGAGGCACACCATAAAATCACTCATCTAGTCATCTACCTACCTATATATATATATATATATATATAGGTAGAAGAAGAATTGCCTTCGCTGCTCCATTATTGTCCCTTTTTACTTAGCACGTTTTGACTTTTCACGCCCCTTAAGAAATAATAAATGAAGTGCATAATTTACAATTATACTCATATTAATTGATACATTTTTTATTGGCTTTGAAAAAATAATTTGAAATGAGTAATAAATATTGTGGGTATAACAGGAAAAAAATTGTCTTCTCTTGATATGCGTAAAGTGACAAGTAAAAATGAAAATCTATTTTTAGTATACATGCCAAGTAAAAGTGAACGGAGGGAGTACTAATTTAAGAGTTAGAATGAGTTGAACCAAAATTAAATTATCTAAACAGTTGAGTTAGGGTTTTTTTTCCTTGAAACGGTTGAACATAGAAATAATTTTAATTGATTGATTACGCGTTTGGACAATATTTAATGAAGTTTAAGAAAATATATATTGAAGTTGAAATTGCAAAAGAGTATTTGAAAAAATCATATAATTATATACTCCCTCTGATCCACTTTAATTAAGTTTTTAGCTATTTTTACACATATTAAAGAATTCACCTTTTAGCATTAATTAACAATAAAATTGATCATATTAACCTTAATTTGTTCATTGAAAATATCACGAATAGTCCTAGACTCTTTAGTCCAAGGGCAACTTTGGAAAAAGGAAGTTGATTACTTCTTGATATCTGAAAAAATCAAATATTGTGGATCACAAAAAAAAGTCAAAAATTCAATTAAAGTGGACCGGAGGGAGTAGTACTTTCATCTAACTTTAACCTTCTCACTTACCTTTAATAAGGCGATTTATAGCCACACAAATATCTATGACTTGTTTTAGACCATAAGTTAAAAGTTTTCATTTTTTTCTTAAACTCGGTGTTGAGTCAAACATCACCGTATAAGATTGGGACAGAGGGAGTAGTTATTAACAAGTCATTCATTTATTAGCTCATTCTTAAAGAAAAAAGAAGAAGATGTAACTCGATTGATTGTTGAGATACAAACAAATGCAGCAAATTAGCTACTTGGGCTTCTTCTTTTCTTTCTCTTGTTATTGGGCCCAGAAGCCCACTATGTAACTATGTATTTATCTTAGGCTGTTGTATAATTAGTTGAGTGGTGTATATAAAATACTGGGTCGGCCCATCTATCGGGTAAGAGAGAATAATTAATATTTTGTACATACCCCATCGGTTTTATTCTCTGGAATACAGAACATAATGAAAACCTAGAAGCCTCCATTTTTCTCTCAACTACTTTACAACAAAACCTCAATAGTTTGTGGTTGAATAAAGTTTTAACATTGATTAAATAGATACTAAAGGACAAGAGTTCCTATGAGATCTTATATAACAAACTCCGTACATACTCAAATCTTAGAGCTTTTGGATGTTTATGTTACTCTACTGTCCCAAAACCTCATAGGGACAAACTGCAGCCTAGGGCCATCCCTTGTGTGTTTATTGGTTATCCCTTTGGGAAGGAAGCCTATAAACTATATGACTTACAGAATAAAACATGTTTTATCTCTAGAGATGTTATATTTCATGAACATATATTCCCTTTTATTCAATCTGGATCTACTTCCCCTACTATGTCAAATTTACCATTTTCTGCTTGTTTTGATCACTCTGTTAAGCAGAATTCCTCATTGTTCCATGATTTCTTTTACCCTGCCCCATCAGTTACATCTCCTGTTTCTCCTCTTCCCTCCAACTCTGCTCCTTATGACTCTGAAATACCTCTGAACAGTTCTCTTGCTTCTCCTAATCTCTCTTCTTCTCTCTATGAATCTGAATTCCCTCCTTTAAGGAGATCATCTAGACCTCACAATCCTCCTTTTTACCTGCAGAATTATGTCTGTACTCTACCTAATCATAGCTCCAAGTCTGCCAATTCAACTGTTATGTCTACTTCTAGTGAGCATCATGCATTTGAGCCTACTACTTATTCTCAGGCAACAGATATCCCTGAGTGGCAGAATACTATGAGAAAAGAGTTTGAGGCATTGGAGACTAATGGTACTTGGGACATAGTTGAGTTACCCAAGTGCAAGAAGCCAATTGGCTGCAAATAGGTATACAAAATTAAGTAGTAAACTGATGGGAGCATAAAAAGATATAAAGCTAGACTTGTGGTAAGGGGTGATACACAGGTTGAAGGTATAGATTTTCATGAAACTTTCTCACCTGTGGTTAAAATGACTATTGTTAAAACTTTAATTGTTGTAGCTGTTAAAAGAAATTGGCCACTATTCCAACTAGATGTTAATAATGCTTTCTTGCATGGGGATTTTGATGAAGAAGTTTTTATGAAGCTTCCACCTGGTCTTTCAGTATGTACTGTGCCCCCTGATTCTGCTTCTACTCCTTTGGTCTGTAAACTCAAAAAATCTTTGTATGGATTGAGACAAGTTTCGAGGCAATGGTATGCCAAGTTGTCTCAGTCTTTGTCTTCTAGAGGCTATGAGCACTCCTTTAATAATTATTCCCTTTTCACCAAAGGTTCTGGTGATGCTTTGGTAATCTTAGTGGTGTATGTGGATGACATTATCATCACTGGGGACAGACCTGTGTGAGATTGCTGCTGTGAAAATTTTCCTCCATAATCAGTTTAAAATTAAATATTTAGGTCATCTTAACTATTTTTTGGGTATTGAAGTGCTGTATTTTGAGGGTGGGGTGCTGTTGCACCAGAAAAAGTTTGTGCATGATCTTCTCAAAGAGTTCCATTCCTATGATTGTTCTTCGGTGATATCCCCTCTTGAGATGCATGACAAATTGCAGGCTGATCATGGTGATCCCCTGCCCAATCCTGAGACTTATAGGTGTTTAGTGGGTAAACTCAATTTCTTAACCCACACCAGGCCTGATATTTGTTTTGCAGTGCAACATTTAAGCCAGTTTATGCAGAAGCCTTGGCTTTCTCACATGCAGGCTGCTTTACGTTTGCTCAGGTATCTCAAGGGTACTATTGATTTTGGGATCTTCTATAATAATTCTTCTGATCGTTCTCTCAGTGTCTATTGTGATAGTGATTGGGGATCTTGCCCGGATAGTAGGAAGTCCATCAGTGATTTTTGCATTTTATTAGGGGGATGTCTAGTAGGCTGGAAGTCAAAAAAAATAATCTGTGGTATCCTTGTCCTCTGTTGAAGCTGAATATAGGTCTATGAGTAAAGCCACTACTGAAATTACTTGGCTTTGCAGGCTTCTTTCTGATTTTGGTGTTGTTTTCTCTTCTCCTGTCAGTCTGTTTTGTGATAACCAGGCAGCCATCCACATTGCTAAGAATCATGTCTTTCATGAGCGCACCAAACACATTGAATTGGACTGCCATTTTGTTCTCACCAAGTTGAATGAAAGTCTGCTTCAGCTGCTTCACACTTCCGGTGCTAATCGGCTCGCTGATATGTTCACTAAACCTTTGGGGGGAGCTGTATATCATATGCATCTTCGCAAGTTGGGGGTTATCTCACCCTCCAACTTGTCGGGGGGTTTTGAGATACAAGCAAATACAGCAAATTAGCTACTTAGGCTTCTTCTTTTCTTTCTCTTGTTATTGGGCCCAGAAGCCCACTATGTAACTATGTATTTATCTTAGGCTGTTGTGTAATTCGTTGAGTGGTGTATATAAAATACTGGGTCGGCCCATCTATCGGGTAAGAGAGAACAATTAATATCTTGTACAGACCCTATCGGTTTTATTCTCTGGAATACAGAACACAATGAAAACCTAGAAGCCTCCATTTTTCTCTCAACTGTTTTACAACAAAACCTCAATAGTTTGTGGTTGAATCAAGTTTTAACATTGATTAAATAGATACTAAAAGACAAACAAATATTAAAACAAGATTGGAATAGGCTATGATGCATTGGTGTCCGATAGCTCTATTGGTGCTCAAACTAATCAAGATTTGGGTCACGTCAGCCCCCATTAAAGGGAGAAAATAACATTGTATTGCCACTCTCAAAATAATAGCCGAAAAATATATATTTTTTGTATATATATACATATTATACAAATTTATTATACTTTTCATCTACCAAATGTAAATAGTTTCCGGCACGAGCTGAAAGTGGGGAAAAAAAACCATTAAAGGAGGGATGTGCTTTCTACCAAAAAATATTTTTTTCAACTTCTCGAAATCGGAACCTTTAATTATAAACGGCAAAGGGCCAAATATACCCTTCTACTTTCGAAAATGGTCTAAGAATATCCCTCGTTATACTATTGGGTTATCTATACCTCTGCAGTCATACTTTAGGTTCAAATATACCCCTCATTTAAACGGAGGGACACGTGTCATCGTCCTGTTGGTCAATTCTAAATATCTCCGAATTAATTAAAAAGACTCATTATACATACCCGAAAAATAATTTTTAAAGCAATTTTTTTTTGTAAAAACTGGAAAAAACTGAAATTATTTTTACTAAAAACTAAAAAAACGAAAATATTATTTTTTCAGTTTTTACAAAAAAACTACTTTAGAAAAAACTAAAAACTATTTTCTAAAACAATGTTTTTGTAAAAACTGAAAAAATAAAGCTGAAAATCAATTTTCTAAAGCAATTTTTTTTGTAAAACCTGGAAAAAACTGAATTGTTTTTACTAAAAACTGAAAAAAATAAAAATATTTTTTTTCCAGTTTTTACAAAAAAACTGCTTTAAAAAAAGCTGAAAAATATTTTCTAAAACAATATTTTTGTAAAAACTGAAAAACAAAACTAAAAAGTAATTTTTTAAAGCAATGTTTTTGTACAAACTGAAAAAATAAATATTTATACAGTTTTTAGTTAAAAATATTTCAGTTTTTTTCAATTTTTAATTGCTTTAGAAAATTATTTTTCAGTTTTTTGTTTTTCAGTTTTTACAAAAATATTATTTTAGAAAATAATTTTCAGTTTTTTTAAAGTAGTTTTTTTGTAAAAAATGAAGAAAAAAAAATATTTTCGTTTTTTTCAGTTTTTAGTAAATTTTGTTTTTGTTTTTTCCAATTTTTACAAAAAAAAATTATTTTTCGGGTATGGGTAATAGGTATTTTTAATTAATTAGGAGATATTTAGAATTGACCAACAGGACGATGACACGTGTCCCTCCGTTTAAATGAGGGATATATTTGAACCCAAAGTATGATTGCAGGGGTATAGATAACCCAATAGTATAACGAGGGTTATTCTTAGACTATTTTTGAAAGTAGAGGGGTATATTTGACCCTTTGCCGAATTATAAATCAATGAATCATATTCATGAGCATAGTCCTTGGTGGCTATGATGTCATTACACCTTTTATTTGTGTTGGTAAAAAGAAGAATTTTCATTAAAACTAATAAACATTCATCATACATCCTAGCTCAACTAAGCTTATAAAAAAGTTGCATTATGGCTCATCAAGTTAGCCCATTTAATGACACGAAATTCGATCCTACCCGCCCAACTTTTTAATTATGTTTTTTTTTGCTGAAATTTCCAATATTTTTAACAGATTGGACAACTTTTCTGAAAAAAAGTAGTAATTTGTATGAAAAAAAGTATGTACAATAGGGAAATCTGTTAGGATAGTTGTAATTCTTCTTAAATTTTGTTGACAAAAGACGAGTTATTCAATAAAGAAGTACCTCGATAGTATCCACATCAAAAAGCTCTTAAAATAATTTTATTGAGATTCTTGAAAGAAAGAAAAACGCAGACCCATTTGGAAAAAGTCAAAAAACTTTTGTAAATAGAATCCGTTCAGAAGGTAAAGATGTTTGAGAAAAAAAATTTCAAAAAAACGAAAAAAGAACTTCTCAAATGTGTTACAAATTACTAACTCCAGTCCATATGATTTATTGTTTTGGCAAACTGAATTTGTATCAAAATATTTAACGTTTTAGGGAACAAGAAGCATTTACTGCTCTTTCTTGTTTCTTCAAATCCATCGTTATTAATTGTGTACTGTTCACTAAGTGAGGCATTTAAGAGAATGTATACAAGGTAATTTAGATAAATATTTTAGCAAAGATATGCAAAAATTTTAAAAGATGAATAATATAGACGGGAGATAATAATAGAGAAATAAGTAGACATATAAAAAGAATCACAAATATTAATATTCTAATTCATCATAAAAATTTATTTTGGTTATATATCCTTTTCTATGGGATATTAAAATAAAGAGAAAAATTAGTCTAAGCCTAAATAAAACACAGGAAATTTCTTTGCACGTGTTTATGTTACAAAATTGAGTCAATTGACATTCATATGCAGACAAAATAAAAGAAAAACAATTAAACCATTTCCAAAGAACAGTTACAAAATTCAAAACTCAGTCTTAATGTCAAGCACGTGATCGTCAAACACATACCTGCACAATCTCCACGTTAGAGAACCTCGCCTTGAACCGCTCAGCCACCTCCTTTCCTAGCGGCGCTCCGCCGCACGCCACCAGCTTCAGCGACGTCAGATCATACTTCAGTACCAACTCCGACTTTGCCATCGCCACCACCAAGGGCGGAGACACAGGCATGTAGGTCACCTTATACTTCTCCACCGCCGCCAACATCTTCTCGAAATCGAATCTCTCCATTATCACCGCCGTTTCCCCCATCGCCGCTAACCTAATCAGGATGAAGAATCCAAAAACGTGAAACAACGGCAACGTCAAAATCGCCACGTCTTGCTCAGCATTTTCGCTTTCATCGCTGCTGAATTTGTTATTGTATAAACCGGCCGTTAAGGCAATCAAATTCCGGTGAGTTAACTCGACTCCCTTGACTCGGCCAGTAGTTCCAGACGAGTAAAGAATAGCTGCCGAATCAGTTTGGTGAACAATTGAGTTGAAGTTGGACATAGGCGTAGCAATGGGGTGTTCAAGCATGGAGAGGAATTTGGGGGAGTCAATTAAAATGGTGCGGAGGGGAAATGAAGGGATGAGTTTATGGGAATTCGATGAAGTAGTAAAAGCAATGGTGGGTTTACTGAGTTGGATCATGTGAGTTAACTCGGTAGAAGAAGAGAGCGGGTTAGCCGGGGAAACAACAATGCCAAGGGAGAGAAGCGCAAAGTAGAGGACTGGAACATGAAGCGATGGAGGAGAGAGGATAAAGGCGACGTCGTTTTTGGAAAGGGACGGGAACTGGATCTTGAGGGAAGAGGCAAGGGATTGGGTTTTGTGAAGGAATTCGGAGTAAGAGAGGCTGCGGCCTGTGGTGGAGTCGATGAGGAAAGTGGTGGTGGCGGTGGTTGTGGAGTTGAGGAGAGAGAGTGTGTACTGAATTATGGAAATGGGCTGTGATAAAGGTGGCAATGGAAGTGACGACCTTAGGCTGTGGAAAGTTTTGGTATGAGTAGAGTAGCCATTTTTCGGGTCTATGCTATAGTGCTCCATGAATGGATTTTGAAGAAGCTCAAATTTTGGGAAATTTCAGTGTGGAGGCAACAACAATTATACAGTAGAAGAGATGCGGGAAAGAAAGAGATTCTAAATAAATGTGATCAGATTTCTATAATATCTCTTTTTTGTTCTCCAAATATGGTAATAATAAATTAGATTAGATTAAGGGTGTGTAAGGAAAATGTTTTCTTTTCGTGGAAAATGAGTTGGTTTATAACTTATTTTCCCTTGTTTGGTTGGTGAGTGGAAAACCTTTTCCGAAAAATAGTTTCTATTATTTGGTTATAAAGTTAAAAATAACTTTTTAGAAAAATATTTTTTTATGGTACTCTCCTCCCCCTCCCTCCCCCAAGTCCACACTTTTCCTCCCCCTTCCCCCGCCCCACCAAATACCCAACGTTTTCAGGACTCTATTTTCTTCAAGAATTTAATTATTCTTCTAAAAATTCACACAAACTCAAAGGAACTAATGTAATGCTTTACTTTTTTACGCAAAAACGTTAAAATTTGTGCTCCATAGCTAAAAAGAAAATACTCTTTTTTTTGGTTGAAAAAAAGTACTCTTTCTACAACATGAAAATAAAGTACTCATTTTTTTTAAATAAAAAAATATATTTTTTCTACATCATGAAAAAAAAATACTCATTTTGTTGAAATGAAAAAAATACTTTGTTGAAATGAAATAAACTACTTTTTCTACATCATGAAAAAAAAATACTCTTTTTGTTGAAATGAAAGAAAATACTTTTTACTTATTTATTTTGTTGAAATGAAAAGTAATATTTTTTCTACATCATGAAAAGAAAGTAATTTTTTTGTTAAAATAAAAAAAATAAAAAACTTTTTTATATCATGGAAATAAAATACTCATTTATTGAAATGAATTTTTTTTAATCTATAACATAAAAAAGAAAGTACTATTAATAATATTTTTATTTATGGTGGGGTGGGTATGGGGTCGGTAGCTAGGGGTGTGGGATGGGTTAGTGGAGGTTGGTAGGGATGGCGAATAGGGTGGGAAGGTTGAAAAAGAGTTTTGGAAAATATTTTCATTAGAGGAAAATGAATTCATGAAGAAAATGTTTCCCAAAACATTCAAGCCAATCAAATATGAAAAAATTTAAAAATATTTTCCTTCGTACCAAATACATACATACATACATACATACATACATATATATATACATATATATATATATATATATATATATATATATATATATATAGATAGATAGATAGATAGATTAACAAGATATCCTTCTAAAATTAAACGACCTCTTTTACCCTTTAATCATGCATTCTTCCTTCAATACTATTGTACAAAAATGTAAAAACAATTTATATTAACAACTAATAATTCTTCATAAAACTAAAGGACATTCATTGTATATTACATCTGTGACGTAATTATATACTTGCTTTCGGTGATTATAATTTCTATATTAGCTTCTTAGGAGTTAAAGCTGTGATGGCTGTTTGGTTAGATTTTTTAGAAAGTTGAAATGTACCAAAATTTAATATATTTAACACTTTTATTATTCTCATCAAAATATTTCCTTAAGTTACAAAATAATTTATCTAAATTAAATTAAAACCATATCTATCTATCTATACTATGAGGACAAAAATCTATCTATTTCTATCTATCTATCTATCTATCTATCTATCTATCTATCTATCTATCTATCTATCTATCTATCTATCTATACTATATTAAAAGTACGAAGGTTCTTAGCGAAATGTCGTTTGCCTTTTTTATCCTCTTAAAATATAGTGCACACTGAATAAAATAGTCATTTAATTATTCTTCCTAA
Organism: Nicotiana tabacum; assembly: GCF_000715075.1. NCBI lineage: Eukaryota > Viridiplantae > Streptophyta > Magnoliopsida > Solanales > Solanaceae > Nicotiana > Nicotiana tabacum. Next base: position 61,496,314 of record NC_134103.1, on the reverse strand, counting down.
TATTTAGGAATAATCATTTAATTATTCTTCTGATATTTAGAAATTCAAAATCAACTAAATATTATGTATTAAATTTTTTCTTATCTGAACTATGTAATATACCATATTTGCAAAAGAAAAGTAACAATACATAACACAAGAAAATCACGTTTTTAGGGTTTCGAGTCTTTTTGTTTGTTATTAGATTCATTCGAAACAAATCCTAAAACCTCACAAAGAAAAATTAAACTCTGCGACTACCTTGTGTAAAGCGCACAACATAATTTTGACTATTTGCATACTTAAGGTTGAGGTTAAGCATTCGTTCTTTCTACTCTCTTTTTTATTACGTTAATTAATTCATTATGTATTTGATATTTCTTTGGTGTTGATTCACTTATGTATTTTTAGTGGGGATCTGAATCGTTTGACCTATAGCAAGCACATTTATGTGAATTTTTCTTCCTATTTTTGTTACAAATATTCATCCGTGATTCGTTTAATCTATTTTATTTTTACGGTTCTATAGAATGAATGATAAAAGAATTTTCTTCTGGTGAATAAGGGAAAGAAAGATTTATAAAGTTTAGGTTGATTAGAATTGGGTGAAGGTATGTCCCATTTTAATTTTTCTTTTTCATAATATATTATCACTACTTTTTTTATATGTCTAAAGACTTCTTTGCGTTCTAATTGAACTTACACTAGATCGAAGTTGTTAAGAAAATGTAATTTTAGGATGATATTTTAATTGAAGATGACTTTAATGTTTTTAACTTCCTTTGCCGCATATTCTATGAAGATTGATTTAAAATTTTGATTGTTTATTTTCATCTTTTAACTATTATACTACTTAAGTCTATTGTTCTTTAAAAATAATTCATTAATTATGGTGATTTTGTAGTAAAAGATCAACAATTACTCATTCCTCAAGTTAATTCCCCCATTAACTTCGACGGCGAGATTTGAGCATATGAATTGATACTCTCCAGCTCTGGCTATGGTTAGAAAAAGGGAATGAGTACGGCTTGAGGTTCAAAAATCTTTCATCTTTAAATACAGAGAAAGGATGCAAATATATGATTATCCCATTAAATGACCAGATTATGACTATAATATGACGTTTATTTCGGTAAGTGTTTCTTTAAAAGTTTGATTGATAGTCTATAATTTTTAGCTATTTTTAAAATTTAATTAATTAGGCAAGTTATTCTACAAGTTTTTTCTACAAATATATAGTTCTATAGTATCAATTATGATAGAAATAGTAGTTAATTGAAGTCTTTATTTGTTAAAAGTTGTTACTGTCAACAAAACTATGTACTTTTGTACTTTTGTATTCGTTGAACTTTATGTCATTTTTTTAGGCAAAATATATAGTCTATGCATCGACCTTGCAACGAAATTCTTTGTACACACCTCTCGTTCATAGAAATTTTTTTACATACTCATTCTTTCAGAAGTGTATCTAAGACACACCACTTTTGTACATGACCAATTTTTCAAATAACGTGAAAGTCACGTCCTAATAGGGTCATGACACGTGTCATTGACCTTAAAAAGGAAAAAAAATATATTATAAATTACAATTAAAACTCATCTTCTTCATCTTCCCTTTTTCTATCTTAAGCACCATTGTTGCAACGACCCGGCCGGTCGTTTTGAATATTATAATCCCATTTTCCCATTTACTGCTCAATCTATGCATTGCTATTGATTTATGACTTATCGGGTTAGTTGGTTCGGGTCCGGAAGGAATTCGAAGTAAAATAAGACACTTAGCCTCATAATTTAAAAAAAATATTAAGTTAGAAAAGTGGACCAGATATGGACCTATGTGTAAACAACCTCGGATTTGAATTCTGATAATTTCAATAGTTTCGTATGGTGATTTCGGACTTAGAAACATGTCCGGAAGAATTTTTGGAGGTCCGTAAAGAAATTAGACTTGAAATGCCAAAAGTTGAATTTTTGGGAAGTTTGACCGAGGGGTTGACTTTTTGATATCGGGGTCGAAATCCGATTCTGAAAATTTTAATAGGTATGTTATGTCATTTATGACTTGTGTGCAAAATTTGAGGTCAATCGGACGTGATTTGATAGGTTTCGGTGTTATTTGTAGAAATTAGAAATTTCAAAGTTCAATAGGCTTGAATTGGGGCGTAATTCATGGTTTTAGCATTGTTTGATGTGATTTGAGGATTCGACTAAGTTCGTATGATATTTTAGGACTTGTTGGTATATTTGGTTGAGGTCCCGAGGGCCTCGGGTGAGTTTCGGATGGTTAACGGATCAAAAATTGAACAACAACAGCTGCTGCAATTTCCTTCTATTTGAAATTTCTTCTGTCAGAAATCGAGCCCAGAAATCTCTCAGAATCGAGCCCAGAAATCGAGCCCAGATGTGAGCCAAGATCGAGCCTAGGGTCGAGGACCACGATCGAAGCCATGATCGAGCCCAGGGTCGAGGGCCACGATCGAAGGCAGGGTCGAAGACATGATTGAAGGCCAGGGTCGAGGGCCAGGATCGAGGCCTAGGATCGAGGACCTCGATCGAAGGCCAAGATCGAGACAGAACCGAGGTTGTTTGGGCAGAATTATAAAAATAGGGACTTCGTCCCATTCGCCATTTTTGACGAATTGGAGCTTGAGGAGAGGCGATTTTGATATATTTTCAAGGAAAACTTGAGGTAAGTCTCTTGTGATCATTTCTACTCCATAATATTGAATTACCATTGAATAATCCGACTAGATTACATGATTTTGAGGTGTAAATCGGAGATTGGAACTTAGAAATTTGGAAATAAGATTTGTAGGTTTGAGGGTCGAGTTGAGGTCAGATTTTGGTAAAATTGGTATAGGTAGACTCGTGGTTGAATGGGCTTTCGGATTTTGTAACTTTTATCGGGTTCCGAGACATGGGCCCCACGGGCGATTTTTGAGCTAAATTTTGGATTTTTATGAAAATTTAATATTTTCTTATGGAATTAATTTCAATAAATTTCATTGACTGAAACGAATTATTTGTGACTAGATTCGAGGATTTCGGAGGCCGATTTGCGAGGCAAAGGCATAGTAGAGTAAAGAGTTTCACATTTTGAGGTAAGTAATAGTTTTAAATCTGGTTCTGAGAGTATTAAACCTCGGATTTTAGTATCATGTGATTATTTTGGAGGTGACGCACATGCTAGGTGACGGGCGCGTGAGCGTGCACCGAGAGGATTGTGACTTGGTCTGTCCCGGGAAATTGTAAAGTTGAATAATTTGTTGTTAGCTATATGCTCTCTATGTGTTGATAAAATTTTGACTGTAAATCATGCTTAGGCTATGTGATAGTACTGTTGGGACCCACAGAGATCGCGTACTTGTTGAATTGTCTGTTAAATGCTATATGTACTCAGTCTCAGTTTTTACTTGCACATTTTATCTCAGTCTCTGTTATTATTATTGATACATCATATCATTGTTATTTGGGCTGATTTCATGATTAATGATATCCCGAGAGACTGGAGAGATTTATGACTGAGAGAGGCCGATGGCCTGATTGTGAGATATTGATATCATAGCACGTGAGTTGTCCGTGCAGCACGTAAGTTGGCTGTGCAGATCCTTATATTATACTATAGCACGTGAGTTGGCCGTGCAGATCCTTATATTATACTATAGCACGTGAGTTGGCCGTGCAACACGTGAGTTGGCCGTGCGGATCCAGATATTTATATTATGGCACGTAAGTTGTCCGTGCAGATTATAGCGCTTGGGCTGTAGGAGCCCCTCCGGAGTCTGTACACCCCTAGTGAGCGCGGGTACCAATTGAGAGTGAGTGATGAGGGCTGGGAGCCCAGGGAGTGATGAGGGCCAAGAGCCCAGCGAGTGATTGTTGTCCTAAGAGGTTGTACTTGATTTCCATTTGTTGTTGCACTTAGTTGCTATCTGTCATTGTTGTGAAATCTCTGAAAGATTGTTGATATACGGATTATATAAACAAGAATTATATAAAAATTGATTTGACATTAAACTGCCAGATTTGATAGCATGTCTATTTTTGCTGGAATTACTGGAAATGAACCATAACTGTGTAGCTCGTTACTATCTTTAGTTCCTTATTTATTATTGTTACTTGCTGAGTTAGTTATACTCATACTACACCCTGCACTTCGTGTGCAGATCCAGATATTCCCGAACATAGCGGATGCTGATCCTTTCGAGTGGTTGATTTTCAGGAGATTTTGAGGTAGCTGCCGTGTTCCGCAGTCCTTATCTCTCTTTCTCTATCTCTTTATTTACTGTATTTGGTCTCAGACTATTATAGACTATATTTTTCAGACTTGTATTCATATTAGATGCTCATGTACTCAGTGACACCAGGTTTTGGGGAGTATTTGAATTGTATTTAAATATTATATTTTTAACCTTAAGGAGAAGTTTTGGTTTATTGAGATTTTCGGCTTGCCTAGTATCGAGATAGGCGCCATCACGACAGGTTGGGATTTTGGGTCGTGATAATTGTTGATGCCACCATAGTTATTTGTGAGAAAGTTCCCAACAACACCAAAATTCAACCATACTATCTAAACAACTAGCCGAAAATAATCGAGCAACAAATTGAGTTCAACAACCCAATAATCAACAAGACCCAATTGAATTTACAAGCTTTTTTCGATACCCCAACAATGGTGGATTCTAGACTTTTTTATCAAACTTCAATACTACTGTTAAAGTTTTTAAATCTATCATAAATAAATAATTTTCATAATATTTAGACAATAAACCAACAAAAATTGCTCAATTTTAGATCTTAAATTTTATGTTCATTCAAAAATTCTATTTGGGGAAGAAGATGGGGGAGGGTGGTCTGAGGAAGAAGACCAGAGGGAGGGGGAGGGGTTCTTGTGGGGGAAGGGAGACAAAAATGGTATTTTTTTACGGGTTTCACGCATTTTTTTGTGTGTAAACACGTAAGTGCTATCTGGTCAAAAATAGTGTATTTTAGACACACTTTTGAAAGGTTGGGTGTGTAAAAACTTTCTCGTGAAGAAGAGGTGTGTAACAGGGATTTCGCTACACGGTCGATGGGTAAACTACGTATTCTGCCTTTTTTTATTACGCATGTGTGCATTTTTTATCTTGTTTTACTAATATTCGGTAATGGTCAAAGAATTTTACATTATTAGTTCATTTTTACCTACTTTATTTTCAAGATTATCAATCAAATTATTTATAAACATTTTCTGCATGATCTGATAATATAAAATATTACTTACACAGTTACACTGTTAATGCATATAAGTTAAACTTTTTAATTTTTGTGTTATCTAATATGCAGAGAACAAATGTCTTTGGTTTTATAATATTTTGAGCCAATAGGCACATGCAGGATTATGGCAATGAAGAGATGAGAGAAATTTGTGCACAAACTAACTTACGGGAATTGTACCAACAATATATAATAATATAATACATGATGGACCAACTTTGTTCCTTATGTTTTAAAGACTTTTCTCGGGTATGATTTCTTCCTTTAATACATTAGTTAATAAGATTAATATTTATTATTTTCATGAACTTGAATTATTCTTTTATTTTTTATTTATAACTCAAATATATTTTTAATTAAATATATTAATGTGATTATCAAAAGGTTTTATATATATATATATATATATATATATATATATATATATATATATATACACACACACACACATACACGCGCAACGCGCGTACCCTAAGACTAGTACTATATTAAAAGCATGAAAACCCTTAATGAAATGTCGTTCGCCTTTTTTACCCTTTAAAAATAAATTTCACACTAAACAAAATAGTCATTTACTAATTTTTTTCAAATATTTAGGACATTGAAAATAATTAAAAATATAATTACTACATCTTTCCTTATTTGAAATAGGTAAAAAGTCCTAAATTTGAGGACTTTAAAATGTATTAAGATTTTACTATATCAAAATTCTTTTCTTATTTAAAGTATGTTACCAAACTATATTTACGACGTCAATTAAGATGTTTATTCATTAGAAATTTTGTCTATCGTGGCACAAGCATTCTTAGACGACTTTGAAGTCAATTAAGAATTTGTTTATTCAACGAAATTTTGTCTCTCGCGGCACAAGTTGAAACTATGGCATATTTGTCTTTAATTTAGATTTTAATTATGTTTAATGCAGGGCGGAGCTACAGTATGAGATTCGGGTTCGAATGAACCAAGTAGTTTTTGTTTAGACCCTGTATTTGTATTAAAATTCATTAGATATGTATAACTATTTAATCGTGAACCTAGTAGCTAAACGAGTTATGAATTCGATGACTAATTCTATCACGACCCAATTTCTCCTATAAGCCGTGATGTCGCCCAACGTCGTCGCTAGGCAAGCCAACGGTGAACTGACCATGTGATTACTCTTTTTAATAAATTTTCAAGTAATTGAATATCATTTATTAAGAAATTAAGGAGTAGAAATTTTTTAAATAAATAAGACGAAGGTAAATAAGTGAGCAAATGCAGTGAAATAAAACTCCAAAACCATAAAGTCTACTAGTAGGTGTTCCAAGACCTGGTGTCACAAGTGTATGAGCAACTAGTAGAATATACAAAACTCTAACTACTGTCTGAAATAAAGTAGACAGAAAATAGATACAAAAGAGAGACTCTAGGTGCTGCAGAACGGCTCAGGAAGCAGCTCACCACTAGGCCTCGGGATAACGGAGGTGCGTGCTGATATGACCGCCAGATGCACCTGCCTCAGATACTACTCGATTAGTGTAGAAGTGTAGTGTGAGTACATAAATAACATGTACCCAGTAAGTATCTAGTCTAACCTCGAAGAACTAGTGATGAGGGGTCGACTTCGACACTTACTATGGGCTAACAATAAAATACAAAAATTCTAAATAAGCATGGACTATATAAACAATAATAATAATCCAATAACAAGCAGTAAATACATAATTCTTTCACTAATCATAAATTTCGGGTCAAATTCTGTCATTAATAATTACAACCTCTCAAGCCATAAAATAATATCAAGTATAATTAAGCTCCGAGTATTATCACGCACGATTTATGCGGAGGTCGTACGGCCTGATCCAGAATAATGTGTACACTGCCGAGGGTCGAGCGGCACGAACCATAGATGCATATATCTACTGCCGAGGCATCCGGCCCGCTCCACAAGAAGAGAGGATACTTATGAACATCCGATTTAAAAGTTATTACAAAGCTAATACACAAAGAAGCACAATTTCTATTAACGGTCAAGTAACCCGCCGAAACTCAAGTAAGTAAAATTCGGTCTTTTAAAATTCCTCTATCAAGTTCCAATATAATTTAGGCACTTTACTTAACAAGTAAGGTGCAAACATTACAAATATTTTGTGATTTGGGTCCTAAACTACCCGGACATAAGCATAATTCGTAGCTACGCACGGAGTCTCGTCACCTCGTGCGTACGTAGCCCCCACAATTAGAAGCAAATAGTAATTTAAATCACATATGGGGTAAATTTCCTCTTACGAGGTTAGGCAAGAGACTTACCTCGTCTCAAAGCTCACTTTCCGTTCACAAATTCACTCTAAAGACCCTACTTGGTAACGAACAATCCACAACTAGCCAAATGTTATATAAAATAATCAATATACGCTCAAACGTTAATAATTTAGCTATTAGAATAATTACTCAACCCAAATTGAAAGATTCTTAAAATTTACCCCCGGGCCCACGTGCCCAGTTCCGGAAATTTTCGAGGAAAATTGTTACCCATACCCTCACGAACTCAAATATAAAATTTTCACCCAATTCCACAATCATTTTCGTGGTTAGATCCCATATTTATCAAAACCTAGGTTTTTTAACTAAACCCATAATTTTCATAATTTTACATGTTAAAATCTACCCATAATTTATGTATTTAACTTACATTTGATATAAAATACTTACCTCTAATAGCTAGGTAAAAACCCCTCTCTAAGAGCTCTAAAAATTGCCCAAGGAATGAAATAAATGAACCCAAAATGACCTAAGTCCCGACATAAATGAAGTTTCTCCCTCCAGCGATTTCCGCTTCTGCGGCGCCGCACCTGCGGAAAATCCATAGAAGGTGTGGTCCTAGCCCAGGCCTCCTGATCTCGCTTTTGCGGACGGGCTCCCGCTTCTGCGGAAGATGCGTTGCATCTGCGGTCCAGGCCTGACCAAACTCATCTCGCATCTGCGGCCTTTCCATCGCAAAAGTGAGGCCGCTCCTGCGGTAGTCCCTCCGCTTCTGCAGGCCACTGACCACTTGCCCATAACCGCATATGCGGCCAAAATCTCGCACTTGCGGCCCAAACCTCGCAGGTGCGGACGCACCAGAACTGGTGCACTAGCAACCCCCTTCAAGTTCAAATTTGATCCGCGCATCGTCCGAATAGCACCCGAGGCCCCTGGGGTCTCGCCCAAGCATACCAACAAGTTTGTAAACATAAAACGGACTCGCTCGCACCCTCAGAACGCGGGAAACAACATTAAAACTAAGAATTGCAACCCAAAACCAATAGAATCAACTTATGAACTTCAAGTTCTTCCCACTTACTTTGAACACACCGAATCATACCTAAACTACTCTAAATGACACCAAATTTTGCGTCCAAGTCTTAAATTACCATATAGAACTATTCCCGAACTCAAAATTCCAAACGGACCTCGATAACAACAAAACCTACTCCAAACTAAATTTAGAGAACTTTAAAACCTTTAATATGCCAAGACGCTCTCGGGTCGTCCAAAACCCGATCCGAACATACGCCTAAGTCCAAAATTATCATACGAACCTATTGGGACCGTCAAATCCCAATTCCGAAGTCGTTTACTAGAAATGTTGACCCAAGTAAAACTTAACCTTTTTAAAGTCAATATTAAGGAACTAAGTGTTCCGATTTCAACCCGAATCCTTCCAAACCCGAACTAACCATCCCCGCAAGTCATAAAATAGTAAAAGCACATATTTAGGGGATCTAGAAAGCAAAATGACCTGTTGGATCATTACATTCTCCACCTCTTAAACAAACGTTCATCCTCGAATGAGTCTAGAATCGTACCTAGAGTGCCGAATAGGTATGGGTATCTGCTCCGCATATCATCCTCGGCCTCCCAATTCGCCTCCTCGACTGGTTGGCCCCTCCACTGAACTTTTACCGTAGAAATCTTCTTGGACCTCAACTGGCGAACCTGTCTATCAACAATGGCAACTGGCTCCTCCTCATAACTCAGGCTCTCATCTAACTGAACTGTGCTGTAGTCTAACATATGTGACATGTCGGCATGATACTTCCGGAGCATAGACACGTGGAAAACCAGATGAACCCCCGATAGGTCGAGAGGCAAAGCAAGCTCATAAGCAACCTCCCCAACTCACCTCAACACTTCAAATGGACCTATAAAGTGTGGGCTCAACTTGCCCTTCTTCCCGAACCACATGATTCCCTTCATCGGTGAGACTCTCAAGAGAACCTTCTTTCCCACCATAAATGATAAGTCACGTGCCTTATGATCCACGTAACTCTTCTGTCTGGACTGTGCTGTGCGAAGTCGCTCCTGAATCAACTTTACCTTTTCCAAGTTAACCTTCACCAAGTCAGTACCATATACCATATAGCTTAGCCTCGCCGGGTTCAAACCATCCGACGAACGAACGACATCGCCGACCATATAAAGCCTCAAATGGAGCTATCTTGATACTGTACTGATAACTATTGTTGTAAGAAAACTCGGCCAAAGGAAAGAATCGATCCCACTGTCCTCCGAAGTCAATCACACATGCTCTGAGCATATCCTCCAAGATCTGAACCATCCGCTTCGACTGTCCATCGGTTTGCGGATGAAAGGTTGTGTTGAGCTCTACTTGGGTCCCCAACTCACTCTGTACTGCCCTCCAGAAATGCGAAGTAAACTGATGGCCTCTATCAGATATAATGGAGACGGGAACACCATGCAACCGGACAATCTCCTGAATGTAAATCTGGGCTAGTCTCTCCGAAGAATACGTGGTCACCACCAGAATGAGGTGTGCTAACTTGGTCAACCATGACCCAAACTGCATCAAACTTCCGCAAGGTCTGCGGCAACCCAACTACGAAATCCATAGTAATGCGCTCTCATTTCCACTCAGGTATGACCATATGTTGGAGTAGGCCACCTGGCCTCTGATGCTCGTACTTAACCTGCTAGCAATTAAGGCACCTATCTACGTACTCAACTATTTCCTTCTTCATCCGCCGCCACCAATAATGTTGCATGAGGTTGTGATACATCTTCGTAGCACCTAGATGAATAGAATACTGAGAACTGTGTGCCTCCTCTAGAATCGTTTCCTTCAATCCATCAATATTAGGGACACATAGACGACCCTAGAGTCGCAGAACACCATCCCCACCGATAGTAACCTCTTTGGAACCACCCTGTAGTACCGTCTCTCTGAGAACCAATAAGTGTGGATCGCCATACTGGTGAGCCTTGATCTGCTCGAATAGTGAAGACTGGGCAACGATGCATGCAAGAACTCGGCTGGGCTCTGAAATATCCAACTTCACAAGTCTGTTAGCCAAGGACTGATTCTCCAAATCTAATGTCCTCTCATGTGCTGAAATGAATGCCAAACTACCCATACTCTCCACCTTTCTGCTCAAGGCATCCGCAATCACATTCGCCTTGCCCGAATGATAAAGGATGATAATATCATAATCTTTTAGTAACTCAAGCCACCTGTGTTGCCTCAAATTGAGATCCCTGTGCTTGAACAAATGCTGCAAGCTACGATGATCAGTGTAAACCTCACAGGACACCCCATAAAGATAATGCCTCTAGAACTTAAGAGCATGAACTATCACGGCCAGCTCCAAATCATGTACGGGGTAATTCTTCTCGTAGGGCTTCAGCTGACGTGAAGCATATGCAATAACTCGCCCCTCCTGCATCAATACACAACCCAAACTAACATGCAAAGCGTCTCAATACACAGTATACATCCCTAAATCGTAAGGCAACACTAATACCGCTGCTAAAGTCAATGCGGTCTTGAGCTTCTGAAAGCTCGCCTCGCAATCATCGGACCATCGGAACGGAGCATCCTTCTGGGTCAATCTAGTCAGAGGTGTTACAATAGATGAGAAGCCCTCTACAAAACGATGATAATAACCTGCTAACCCCAATAAGCTCCTGATCTCGGTCATTGTAGTAGGACGAGGCCAACTCTGAACTGCCTCAATCTTCTTGCGATCTACCTTAATACCCTTGCCTGATACGACATGCCCCAAGAATGCTACGGAATCCAACCAAAACTCACACTTGGAGAACTTAGCATATAGTTTCTGTTCCCGCAAGGTCTTAAGCACCACTCTCAAAAGCTGCTCGTGCTCCTCCATGCTATGCAAGTAGATCAGAATGTCATCAATGATGACAATAATAAATGAGTCAATATATGGCCTGAACACTCGATTAATCAAATCAATAAACACCATCGGGACGTTAGTCAACCCGAAGGATATCACTAGAAACTCATAGTGGCCATATCTAGTCCGGAAAGCCGTCTTCGGAACATCTGAATCACGAATCTTCAACTGATGTTACCCCGATCTCAAGTCAATCTTAGAGAACACCCTGGCACCCTGTAATTGGCCAAACAAATCACCAATATGTGGCAATGGGCACTTGTTCTTAATGGTAACCTTGTTCAATTGGCGGTAATCAATGCACATCCGTATAGTCTCATCTTTCTTCTTCACGAATAACACTGGTGTACCCCAAGGAGATACACTCGGTGTGACGAACCCCTTTGCTAGCAACTCCTCAAGTTGTTCCTTCAACTTCTTTAACTCTTTCGGATCCATGCGGTACGATAGGATATAGATAGGTTAGGTACCTAGAGTCAAATCGATACAGAAATCGATATCACGATCTGGTGGTATGCCTGGAAGATCAGAAGGAAACACATCGAAGAACTCCTGGACCACGGGCACTGAATCGATCTCCGTAGTCTCTATAGTAGTATCCCGAACATAAGCTAGATAAGCCAAATAACCCTTCTTGACCATGTGTCGAGCCTTCAGAAAAGAGATAACCCGGCTAGATGCGCTGACGGACGAACCCTTCCACTCCAATCTAGGCAACTCTGGCATCGCCAAGGTAACCATCTTGGCATGGCAATCAAGGATGGCGTGATATGGGGACAACCAATCCATGCCCAGGATGACCTCAATGTCGGTCATATCAAGCAACAGAAGATCCGCTCCAGTCTCATAACCACAGAAAGTCATGATACAGGACCAATAAACCCGATCCACAACAACATAATCACCCACATGAGTGGACACATAAACAAGAGTACCCAAGGAGTCATGAGGAACACCCAGGAAATGAGCAAACATAGATGAAACATATGAATATGTAGACCCTGGATCAAATAGTACTGAAGCATCCCTACCGCAGATAGAAATAATACATGTGATCATGGCATCTGAGGCCACTACATCTGGTCTAGCCGGAAAAGCATAGAACCTAGATGGAGCGCCACCTGACTGGCCTCCACCTCTAGGACGACCCCTACCCACCTGCCCTCCGCCTCTAGGCGGCCGAACGGCTGGTATGGCAGCTGGTGCTGTAATCATAGGCTACTGACCTTGTTGCACTGCCTTGCCCCGAAGCCTGGGGTAGAGCCGCCTCACATGACTAAGATCCCCACACTCGAAACAACCTCTCGGTACGGTGGACTGCCGATATGAAGTCTGACCCTGATGGCCTGAATACCCACTAGAAGAACCCTGAATAGCTAGTGGGCGGTAGGAACTCTCTAGCATAGCACTGAAATAGGGCTGCACTGGAACACCCCGAGGAAGCGGCGATGCTGGATATGTGGGCCTGCTAGACTGACCCCTCACAAAATGACCTATGCCCCCAGTCGGAGCACCATTGAACCCTCCAGAATATCGAACCCGCCTATCCCTCGTCGCCTGCTCTCGGCTCCGCTGACAAACACTCTCAATCCTCTGAGCTATCTCCACAACTAGCTCGTACGAAGTACCCATCTCAACCTCTCGGGCCATAATGGCCTGAATACCAGAGTGCAAACCTGCAACAAACCTCTACACTCTCTCTGCATCGGTAGGAAGTATCATAAGTGCATGGCGAGACAACTCAGAGAATCTCGCCTCATAGTCGGTCACCGACATCTGGCCCTACTGGAGCTACTCGAACTGAAACCGCAACTCTTTCCTTTGAGAGGGTCGAATGTATCTGTCCAGGAAGAGACATGTGAACTGGTCCCAAGTCATGGGAGGAGAACCTGCTGGTCTGCCGAGAACATAAGACTGCCACCATCTACGGGCTCTGCCCTCAAGCTGAAAGGTGGTAAAGTCCACCCTGTGAGACTCCGATGTCCTCATGTTGTGCAGTATGTCCCTGCACCGATCAATAAAGTCCTGGGGGTCCTCATGTCACTCACCTCCAAAGATAGGAGGATTTAGCCTAGTCCATCTGTCCAATAGCTTTTATAGCTCGCCGACCACAACTTGTCTGGGCTCAGGTATAGCTGCTGCAACTGGTTGGACCTCGCCCACGGGTAGTGCACCCGGGGTCTGATATACGGTAGCTGCATGCCCTGGAGCCTGAGCGGTAGGGGTTTGTGCTCCCCCTCTTGCCTGAGATGTGGCTGGGTCCGCTTGAAATAAACCAGCCTGAGTCATAGAGTCTATGAACCGCAGCATACAGCCCATGACCTCCTGGAATCCTAGTGCAGATATGAAATCCACCGGGGGCTGGCTTTGTTGCAGGCACCACGCCCTGCTCCTCAATAATAGGATCCTCTACTGGATCCACTGGTGGCACAACTAGGGCAACTCGGGGACGTCCTCGTCCTCTACCATGTGCTGGAGCCTTCCCGCGGCCTCTGCCTTGGCCTCTAGCAACAGGGGGAGCAGCTAATCCGTGATTAGGTATATCTACCGCATGCGTTCTCACCATCTTTGAGAGAATAAGAGAAAGATACTTAGCACAACATCAACTGCATGATAGGAGATGAAGAAAGAGTAGTTTCCTAACACCTTATAGCATCTCAAAATTAAATACAGACGTCTACGCACCGATCCGTAAAACTCTATTAGGCATGCTCATAACTTGTGAGACCTACGTAAACCTAATGCTCTGATACCAAGTTGTCACGACCCAATTTTTTCTATAGGCCATGATGGCGCCCAACGTCGCCGCTAGGCAAGCCAACGGTGAACTGACCATGTGATTACTCTTTTTAATACGTTTTCAAGCAATTAAATTTTATTTATTAAGAAATTAAGGAGTAATTTTTTTTTAAATAAATAAGACTAAGGCAAATGAATGAGCAAATGCAGTGAAATAAAACTCCAAAACCATAAAGTCTACTAGTAGGTGTTCTAAAACTTTGTGTCACAAGTGTATGAGCAACTAGTAGAATATACAAAACTGTAACTACTATCTAAAATAAAGTAGACAGAAAATAGATACAAAAGAGAGACTCTAGGTTCTGCAGAACAGCTCAGGAAGCAGTTCACCACTAGGCCTCGGGATAACGGGGGTGCGTGCCGATATGACCGCCAAATGCACCTGCCTCAGATCCTGCACGATTAGTGCAGAAGTGTAGCGTGAGTACATAAATAACATGTACCTAGTAAGTATCAAGTCTAACATCGAAGAACTAGTGACGAGGGGACGACTTCGACACTTACTATGGGCTAACAATAAAATACAAAAATTCTAAATAAGCATGGATTATATAAACAATAATAATAATCCAATAACAAGCAGTAAATACATAATTCTTTCACTAATCGTAAATTCTATGTCAAATTCTGTCATTAATAATCACAACCTCTCAAGCCATAAAATAATATCAAGAATAATTAGGCTCCGAGTATTATCACGCACGATTTATGCCGAAATCGTACGACCCGATTCAGAATAATGTGTACATTGTCGAGGGTCGAGCGGTACGAATCATAGATGCATATATCTACTGCCGAGGCGTTCCGCCCGCTCCACAAGAAAAGAGGATACTTTATGAACATCCGATTTAAAAGTTATTACAAAGCTAATACACAAAGAAGCACAATTTCTATTAACGGTCAAGTAACTCGCCGAAACTCAAGTAAGTGAAATTCGGTCTTTTAAATCCCAAATTCATCATACGAACCTATTGGGACCGTCAAATCCCAATTTCGTGGCCGTTTACTAGAAATGTTGACCCAAGTCAAATTTAACCCTTTTAAAGTCAATATTAAGAAACTAAGTATTTCGATTTCAACCCGAACTCTTTCAAACCCGAACTAACCATCCCCGTAAGTCATAAAACAGTAAAAGTACATACGGAGGGTCTTATTTAGGGGAATGGGAATATAGAAAGCAAAACGACCAATCAGATCGTTACAAATTAAGAACGCATAAACTTTATATCCTGGCTCCGCCTCTGATTTAATGACTTCATTATTGCTTTAAGAGTCAATTTTCTGGGAAAGAGTCTTTTCTAGAATTCTTTTTATATAGCCATACAAATAGTTTGATATTTTTGTTTGCTTATTAGTGATTTTACTTTTGTTTTTAATCTCATTTTATATTTTTCGGTATCGTTTTATCTTTATGCTTTCATCCTTCCAATTTTAGGTTGCGAAATCTAGGTCTTAGAAGCTTTTGGAACCTTTGAAGGTGACACAAGAAAGCATATTGAGGTAACTTATTATTTTCTTATGTTTAGAGATCATGTGTCTAATATTTATTTATATAAATTATTTACTTATTATTTGAATAATGTGAAATAATTATAACTCGTTAATTAATTCAGTTCATGCGTAGTGAAGAAAAACTGAATATTTAATTCAATCTACTATTTATCAAGATTTAATAATCTGAGTTGATATTTTGATGAAAAGATTTTTAAATGGCAAATTAGTAAATTCAAATATATTTTCTAGTTGGTTATTTGTTTTTCTTTCATAAAGTTTGATAAAAGCTGACAATTGCGCTGCTGAATCTTTATAAACTTGTCTGAGAAATAAAAAAGAAAACAATGAGAGTAAAGATTAAGCAAACACTGAAACTAGCATATTAATTATTTCTCCTCCTGTAACACACTTTCTTTTCTATATGCATATATTCAAGTTTTCTATCTCATTTAAATTATGATTATTTCTTTATTGTCTTGTCAATTAATTCTTGAAAATTCATTGTTTCTGTATGACTTTTAACCATTATTGGATTAAATTAATGTATAATATTCTCAATTAATTTTCTCTACACTCTTTGATAAATTTTGTGACACTAATCCTACCTTAAAGAAATAATTGATGTTATCGAATCAAAATTAAGAAAAATTGTGATGACCCAAAAGACCATTTTACGTTTTAGAACTCGAATATGCGCTCTTAAGCCTTAAAAATCTCATTTTTACCCTATTCGATTTACGTGCGCAGTCCGGGCATGTTTCCGGAAAAGCTTTATGTTGAAAATTGATGAAAACAAGAATTTATGCCTGAAAAGGTTGATTTTATTTGATTTTGGTCAATATTTTTGGTAAACGGGCCCAGATCTGTATTTTGACGGTTCCGATGGGTCTGTATTGAATTATGGAACCTGGGCGTATGTCCGGAATCGAATTCGGAGGTCCCTAGCTTGAGTTACGAATTTTTGATGAAAATTAAAAGTCTAAAAATTATTTATTTTTAAGAATTGATTGATGTTTGGCATTGTTAGTACCGGATCCGTATTTTAGTTTCGGAGTCCGGTGCAGGTTCATTATAATATTTAATACTTGTCTGTGAAATTTGGTGAGAAACGGAATTGATTTGACGTGATTCGGACGTCCAGTTGAGTAAATAAAAATTTTAAAGTGTTCTTGAGAATTTCATTTGATTTGGTGCTAAATTCGTAGTTCTAGGTGCTATTTTGGCGATTTGATCACGCGAGCAAGTTCGTATGATGTTTTTAGACTTGTGTGCATGTTTGGTTTAGAGCCTCGAGGACTCGGGTGAGTTTCGGATAGGCCACGAGATATTTTGAACTTAGAAAAATCTGGTATTTTTGCTGAATCTGATGTCTACAATACTGTGCTTCGCGATCACGTAGTCACTCTCGCGATCGCGTAGTCACTCTCGCGATCGCGAAGGGGAAACTGAGCTGGGGGAGGATTTACTCTACGCGAACGCGAGACCATGGTCGTGAACGCTGAGCATTGGGGGGAGTTACTCTACGCGAACGCTACAGGTTGAACGCGAACGCGTAGCTCTAGCTATGCTGGGCAGGGGACCTGGGGAAGCTCTACGCGAACGCGAGCCATTTCACGCGAACGCGAAAGTAAGGTGGGCTAAGCCTACGCAAACGCGTAAAGCCTCCCGCGATCGCGTAAGTCCTTAGGAGGCTGCTCTTCGCGAACGCGGCAGTGTTCACGCGATCGAGATGAGCACTGTCGCCCAGTGCATAAAACAGATTCAAACACGGGTTTAAGCCATTTCTTCAACATTTTTCCAGAACCAAACGGGTAGAGACGATTTTTAAGAGTCATTTTCTTCCCCAAAGTATTGGTAAGTGCTTCTAAACCATTTTCTTTCAATTACCCATTGTATTTTATGAATCATCAACCTAAAATCTAGAGTTTTCATGGTAGAATTAGGGGTTAGGGTAGAAAATATGAATTTCGAAAATTTGGGAATTTAAACCTCAATTTGAGGTCGAATTCCAAACCTAATTACATATTCGGGATCGGGGGTGAATGGGTAAAAGGATTTTGGTCTAAACCTCGGGTTTTGACCAAGCAGGCCCGGGGTCGGTTTTTCGACTTTTTGAAGAAAAATTTAGAAAATTTAATTTATGCCATATAATTGATTCCTTTAGCAATATTTGATATTATTGAGTTATTTTTTAATAGATACGGGTGGTTTGGAGGTGAATTCCAAAGGAAAAATTGTGATTGAGAATTAAGTGGCCTTCGGAGCAAGGTAAGTGTTGTGTCTAACCCTGACTTGAGGGAATTAGGAACCTTAGATTATTTGCTAAGTGAAATTCATGTGAGCGGCGTATATATGAGGTGACGAGTACTTATGCGCCGCCAATTTACCTATTTGTCCATGTTTCTTCCGTTTTCTTATATTGTCTCTTCCTATGCCTAATTGCTATATGTTTATACTAGTGTTGTTAAATTGATCGTCATTATCATGTTTACGGATTTTTTTGTTGGTAATCGAGTATTTATTTAAAAGTTGAGATTTATATTATGGAACCAAATATTGAAGTAAGGTTTGTACTTGTTATTCTATCTCCCTGTTGTTATTTATGCATTGCATTATGGTAAGGGAGAGTATTAATGCACGAAGGGTGATGTCATGCCATATTGTGAGAGTTAATGTACGAAGGGTGATGTCGTGCCATATTGTGAGTGTTAATGCACGAAGGGTGATGTCGTTCCATATTATGAGTGTAAAAGCACGAAGGGTGATGCCGTGCCATATTGTGAGTATAAAAGCACGAAGGGTGATGCCGTGCCATGATATGAGAGTTAATGCACGAAGGGTGATGTCGTGCCGTTTCTATTGATTTTATGGTGAGATTGAGAGTAAAAGCACGAAGGGTGATGCCGTGCATTTTTTCTTACTGTATTCACTATTCCTGTTGATTCATGGTATATTGACTGCTCCGGTGATTATTCTGTTGTAGTTCTTTATCTTGTATTCCCCTCAATATGTTCCCCTTCGGACATTTCCTGTTTAGTTCTTCATTTTTGTTATTTGTATATACACTGTTAAATTGTTCAGGTTGATTTTTAGGTGCCTTGCCTTAGCCTCGTCACTACTTCGTCGAGGTTAGGCTCGACACTTACCAGTACATGGGGTCGGTGCACTCTGCACTTTTTGTGCAGATTTTGATACCGGCTCGATTTGGTCGAGATTTTATTATTGGTCCGCTGTCCGGAGACTCGAGGTAGATCTGTCGGCGTTCACAGACCTTGAAGTCTCCGTCTATCTTTTCTGTTCTACTGTTTCTTTCATTCAGACAGTTGTATTTCTTTCAGACTATTACTTGTAGTAAATTCTAGAATGCTCGTGAATTGTGACTCCAGATCCGGGTGATAGTAATTAATACAGTTTTATAATATTCTGCACTTATTATATTTCATCTTAGTTAATTATTGTTATTTACTGAATGGAAATAAGGAATTGGTTTATTGATTCTTTAACGTTGGCTTGCCTAGCAAGTGAAATGTTAGGCGCCATCACGATCCCGTTGGTGAGAATTTCGGATCGTGACAAAAATATACATAATAGTGGTAATTTAATATGACATGCCAGCTAGCTACAACCAAAGATATTGAAAAGCGGTGAAAAGATGCTCACCATTTAGTGCCACAAAAATCACAAAAAAATATTTTTAAAGATTTAATGTTATCGCTATAAATTATTGAGCTCGAATTTTCTAAAGGAAACCGCTCTAAGGCTTAACAAAAGTGCGTAGGTGAATTTGAATAACTACTTGTTCAAAACATATACGTAAAAGTATTATTTTCATTTGTGAAAATATTTATTTAAAAAAGAAGAAGCAATATCAGGTCATAACACAAGGAAATGCAAGGAGTTATTTTTAAAATGTCTCCCATGATGTAAATCTTCTCTCAAAATTTAGTCTTTGAACTCCAAAATGAATTTAATTTTGGTTACATATGTATAATAATCGTGACATTACGACTTAGGGAAAATAAACTGAACGCCACAACACAAAATATAGATTACGATTAAACATCAATATTCATAAGTTTCATGAACTTATATTTTTATTTTATAACTCAAGTATATTTATTATTTATGTGATTTTATTAAAATTTATAATTCTTAGTATGGGGTACACGCGCAACGCGCGTACCCTAAAACTAGTATTATATTAAAAAATGAAGATCCTTAGAGAAATGTTGTTCGCCTTTTTTACCCTTTAAAAATTAATTTTACATTAGACAAAATAGTCATTTAATTATTTCCCTAATATTTAGGAATAGATATTTAATTATTTTCCTAACACTTAGCAATAAATATTTAATTATTTTCCTAATATTTAGGATATCTTTTCATTCCTTTTAAGTTTAGAACTCCTTTTCTTTTTCTCATAGTTTAACGTGTTTACATATTAGTTTTTAAAATTAAATTTTGACCGATTACTTGTAAACATTTTACCCACTTTCAGTATCTTTTAGATTTTGAAGTCCTTTTTTTGTCATATTTTAGTATGAGAATAATTTCTTTCATGTAGCTATCTAATACGTTATTTCCTTTGCTATAAATAATTACTAATTAATTATATCATTAGGTTTGAGTCGTGGAATTCCGAAAAATATATCGCCTGGACATGAAAATGTGATGACCCAAAATGTCATCTTTAAATTTAATAATTAATTATATATTCTAAGACCTCGAAAAGTACTATTTATTATTCCTCGACTTGCGTGCGCAATCCGTAAATTTCATGAAAAGTCTTTATGTGAAAAATGGATTTAAAATGTGGATTAGAGCTTTAAAACTCAATTGAGTTGACTTTGGTCAACATTTTGAGCAAACAGACTCAGATCAGTGTTTTGACAGTTTCGATAGGTTCGTATCGTGATTTGGGACTTGGGCGTATGCCCGAAATTAAATTCCGAGGTCCCTAGCCCGAGATATGGAATTTTGAAGAAAAATTAAAATGTTTAAGTTCGAATAGAGACCGGATATCTAATTATGTGAAAACGACCCCGGAATAAAATTTTGATGATTCCAACAGCTCTGTATGGTGATTTTGGACTTAGGAGCATATTCAAAATTTTATTTGGAAGTCCGTAGTTAAATTAGGCATGAAATGGCTAAAAACAAGAATTTAAGTTTGGAAGTTTGACCGATGAGTTGACTTTTTGATACCGGAGTCGGAATCCAGTTTCGGAAATTTTTATAGCTCCGCTATATAATTTATGACTTGTGTGTAAAATTTGAGGTCAATCGGAGCTGATTTGATAGGTTCCGACATCTAATGTAGAAGTTGAAAACTCTTAGTTTCATTAAGCTTGAATTGGGGTATGATTCATGGTTTTAGCGTTGTTTGATGTGATTTAGAGATTTGACTAAGTTCGTATGATATTTTAGGACTTGTTGGTATATTTGGTTGAGGTCCCGAGAGCCTCGAGTGAGTTTCGGATGGTTAACGGATCAAAAATTGGACTTAAAAGCTGCTGAAGTGTTTCCTCTTCTGTTGGATTTCTGTGTTGATATTGAGCCCAGGGTTAACGAGGCTCAGGCTCGAGCTTGAGATCGAAGCCACGATCGAAGGTCCAACTCGAGGACATGATCGAAGGTAAGGCTCGAGGGCTAGGTGCGAGACCCATACTCGATACCCTGATCGAAGGCCCATGCTCGATGCTCTGATCGAAGGCCCATGCTCGATGCCCTGATCGATGGCATGCTCGATGCCCTGATTGAAGGCCCAACCTCGATGTCCTGATCGAAGGCCCAACCTCGATGCCCAGATCGAGGCCATGACCGAGGTCCAGGCTCGAGCCCGTAATCGAAGCCGCGATCGAGGCCCAGTTCGAGGACTAGTTCCGAAGGCTGCTGGGCAGTTTTATAAAAAGAGGGCATTCGTCTCATTTGCCATTTTTGACGAACTTGAGCTTGAGCAGATGCGACTTTTGGTAGATTTTCAAGGGAAAAATATTGAGGTAAGTGATTCTAACTCGGATTTGGTCTACATATACAAGTATATTATTATTTTCACCATAAATTAGTGTGTTGAGATTTAAATTTGGAAAATTTTTAGAAATCTCATAGAAGCGAATTTTTAAGATTTCGGTATCGATTCGGAGTCGGATTTGAGTGAAACTGATATGGTTGGACTCGTAATTGAATGGGTTGTCGGATTTCATAACTTTCGCTGGATTCCGAGATGTGGCCCCCGCAGGCAAATTTTTAATTAATTTCGGGATCTTTTCTTTAAAATGTGGTATTTTCTTATAGAATTGATTCCTATAGTATTTGGTAATTGTATCGAATTATTTTGGCTAGATTCGAGCCAGACGGAGTTAGATAATCGTGGAAAAGGCCTTATAGTGGATTAAATTGGAGCAAGACGAGGTAAGTCTCTTGTCTAATCTTGTGAGGGGGAAATTACCTCATAGGTGATTAAAATTAAATAATTGTTGCTAATTGCGGGGGCTACGTACGCACGAGGTGACGAGAGTCCGTGCGTAGCTACTATTAATGCTAAAGTCCAGGTAGTTTAAGACTCAAAGCATGAATTACTTGTGTAATTGTATTGTTTATTAATTAAAATAATTGATGTATATATTGTGAATTGTCATGAAAAGTAGAAAAATATAAAATTTTCATATGCTTAATTTTTGTTTAAATTAATTAATTATTAAAAGAAATTGTTCTCCTCCCAAATTTTATCTTATAATAAATATACTCTCCTTCCGGAGGCACATTTAGAAAATGTCCTCCTTTCTTGTGGAGTTGGCCGAACGCCTCGGCAGGATAGATGCATCTATGGATCGCGCCGCACGTCCCTCGACAGTGTACACGACACTCTGGATCGGGCCATACGTCCTCGGCAGAAATCGTGCTTAATAATATAATTACACGATACTTTAATAATTTATTTCAGCTTGTGAAGCTAATTAATAAATTGGAAAATCTTTAGAATTTAATGAATTATTAGTCTTGCTTGTTAAGGAATTTATTGTTACTCCTGTAAATGAGATTTAATTGATAAATTAGAAATTATTTGAATTGAAGGAATTTAATTAATATATTGAGAATTGTTACATTTGAAGAAATTTGATTATTTTCGCTGATTAAATAAATTATTATAAATTCTGTAATTTATGCTGATTTAAATATCCTAGTTTTATTTCAGTTATTATTGACCCATAGTGAGTGTCAAAGTCGGCCATCTCGTCTCTACCACTTCGAGATTAGGCTTGATACTTACTGGGTACACGTTGTTTACGTACTCATACTACACTTGCTGTACTTTTTGTGCAGGATCTGAGACAGGTACTAGTGGAGGACCTATCTCTTGTTTATGTGTCCACTCCTGTGGGCGATTCTGTTGTGGTGAACCGGATCTACCGGTCCTGTATTATTACATTCTGTGGTTATGAAACTAGAGCAGATCTCCTATTGCTTGAGATGACCGATTTTGAAATTATTCTGGGTATGGACTGGTTATCTCCATATCATGCTATTCTAGATTGTCATGCCAAGACTGTTACCTTGGCTATTCCAGCATTGCCTAAGCTGGAGTGGAAGGGTTCGCCTGTTAGTTCATTTAATCGAGTTATTTCTTTTATAAAGGCTCAACACATGGTTGAGAAGGGTTGTTTGGATTATCTAGCCTATGTTCGGGATACTACTGCAGAGACTCCGGCTATTGATTCAGTGTCTGTAGTTCGGGAGTTCTCCGATGTATTTTCGTCAGATCTTCCAGGTATGCCACATGATCGTGATATTGATTTCTGTATTGACTTAGCTTCAGATACCCAGCCTATATCTATCCCACCGTATCGCATGGCTCCGAAAGAATTGAAAGAATTGAAAGAACAACTTGAAGAGTTACTAGCCAAAGGGTTTGTCAAACCGAGTGTATCGCCTTGGGGTGCACCAGTATTATTTGTGAAAAGAAGGATGGAACAATGCGGATGTGTACTGATTATCGCCAATTGAACAAAGTCACTATTAAGAACAAGTACCCATTGCCGCGTATTGATGATCTATTTGACCAGTTGCAGGGTGCTAGGGTATTCTCTAAGATTGACTTGAGGTCGGGGTACCATCAGTTGAAGATTCGGTATTCGGATGTTCCGAAGACTGCTTTCCGTACTAGATATGGTCATTATGAGTTTCTGGTAATGTCTTTTGGTTTAACTAATGCCCCGGCAGCGTTTATGGATCTGATGAACAGGGTATTCAGGCCATATATTGACTCATTTGTCATTGTCTTCATTGATGACATTTTGATCAACTCACGTAGTAAGGAGGAGCATGAACAACATATGAGAGTAGTGCTTCAAACATTGCGAGAACAAAAGTTATATGCTAAGTTCTCTAAATATGAGTTCTGGTTTGAGTCTGTAGTATTTTTGGGACATATTGTATCGGGCGAAGGTATTAAAGTTGATCCCAAAAAGATTGAGGTAGTTCAGAATTGGCATCGTCCTACTTCGGCGACGGAGATCAGGAGTTTTCTGGGTTTGGCAGGTTATTATCGTCGGTTCGTGGAAGGTTTTTCATCTATTGTAGCACCTTTGATCAAATTAACCCAGAAGGGTGCTCCATTTTGATGGTCCGATGATTGTGAGGTGAGCTTTCTGAAGCTCAAGACATCATTGACTACAACACCAGTGTTAGTGTTGTCTTTCGGTTCGGGGATGTATACAGTGTATTGCGACGCTTCGCGCGTTGGCTTGGGTTGTGTATTGATGCAGGAAGGGCAAGTTATTGCATATGCTTCACGTCAGCTGAAGCCCCACGAAAAGAATTATCCGGTACATGATTTGGAGTTAGCTGCGATTGTTCACGCTCTTAAGATTTGGAGGCATTATCTTTATGGGGTGTCTTGTGAAGTTTACACTGATCATCGCAGTTTGCAGCATTTGTTCAAGCAGAGGGATCTAAATTTGAGGCAGCGCAGATGGCTGGAGTTACTAAAAGATTATGATATTACTATCTTGTATCATCCGGGCAAAGCAAATGTGGTTGCAGATGCCTTGAGCAGAAAGGCAGAGAGTATGGGTAGTTTGGCTTTCATTTCAGTAGAGGAAAGGCCATTAGCCTCAGATATTCAATCCTTGGCTAACAGACTTGTGAGGCTGGATATTTCAGAGCCCAGCCGAGTTTTTGCATGTGTTGTGGCCGAACAGATCAAGGCTCGCCAGTATGATGACCCACACCTGGTGGTTCTTCGTGAAACGGTACTACGAGGTGGTGCCAAGGAAGTCACTATTGGTGCAGATGGTGTTCTACGACTCCGGGATCATCTGTGTGTTCCTAATATGGATTAACTGAGGAAAAAGATCCTGGAGGAGGCACACAGTTCTCGATATTCTATTCATCCAGGTGCTACGAAGATGTATCGTGACTTGAGGCAGCATTATTGGTGGCGACGAATGAAAAATGACATAGTTGAGTATGTAGCTCGGTGTCTAAATTGCCAGCAAGTTAAATACGAGCACCAGAGGCCAGGTGGCCTACTCCAGCAGATGACCATACCAGAGTGGAAATGGGAACGAATTACTATGGATTTTGTAGTCGGGTTGCCGCGGACCTTGCAGAAGTTTGATGCAGTTTGGGTCATTGTTGACAGGTTGACTAAGTTGGCACATTTTGTTCCTGTTGTGACTACGTATACTTTAGAGAGGTTGGTCCAGATTATATTCAGGAGATAGTTCGGTTGCACGGTGTGCCAATTTCCATCATATCAGATAGAGGCCCTCAGTTTACTTCACATTTCTGGAGAGCAGTACAAAGTGAGTTGGGGACCCGTGTAGAGCTCAGCACAGCCTTTCATCCGCAGACCGATGGACAGTCAGAGAGGACAATTCAAATTTTGGAGGATATGCTCAGGGCATGTGTGATCGACTTTGGAGGTCAACGGGATCGTTTACTGCCTTTGGCCGAGTTTGCTTATAATAACAGTTACCAATCCAGCATCAAGATGGCTCCATTTGAGGCTTTATATGGTCGGCGATGTCGTTCACCTATCGGATGGTTTGAGCCAGGTGAGGCTAAGTTATATGGTACTGATTTGGTAAGTGATGCCTTGGAATAGGTAAAGTTGATTCAGGAGCAATTTCGTACAGCACAGTCCAGACAAAAGATTTACGCGTATCAGAAAGCGCGTGATATATCATTTATGGTAGGTGAAAAAGTTCTCTTGAAGGTTTCGCCGATGAAGGGAATTATGAGATTCGGGAAGAAGGGCAAGTTGAGCCCAAGGTTTATAGGCCCATTTGAGGTGTTGAAACGAGTTGGGGAGGTTTCTTATGAGCTTGCATTGCCTCCCAGCCTATCGGGAGTTCATCCGGTTTTTCACGTATCTATGCTCCGGAAGTATCATGCCGACCTATCACATGTGTTAGACTTCAGCACAGTTCAGCTAGATAATAGTTTGGGTTATGAAGAGGAGCCAATTGCCATTGTTGATAAACAGGTTCGCAAGTTGAGATCCAAGAGGATTTCTGCAGTAAAAGTCCAGTGGAGGGGCCAACCAGTCGAGGAAGCGACTTGGTAGGCCGAGGAAAACATGTGGAGCAGATATCCAGACTTATTCAGCACTTCAGGTATAATTCTAAACTCGTTCGAGGACGAACGTTTGTTTAAGAGGTGGAGAATGTGATGACCCAAAATGTCATCTTTAAATTTAATAATTAATTATATATTCTAAGACCTCTAAAAGTACTATTTTATCATTCCTCGACTTGCGTGCGTAATCCGTAAAATTTCGTGGAAAGTCTTTATGTGAAAAATGGATTTAAAATGTGGATTAGAGCTTTAAAACTCAATTGAGTTGACTTTGGTCAGCATTTTGAGCAAACGGACTCAGATCAGGGGTTTGACAGTTCCGGTATATCCGTATCGTGATTTGGGACATGGGCGTATGCCCGGAATCAAATTCCGAGGTCCCTAGCCCGAGATATAGAATTTTGAAGAAAAATTAAAATGTTTAAGTTCCAATAGAGACCGGATGTCTAATTATGTGAAAATGACCCCGGAATAGAATTTTGATGATTCCAATAGCTCTGTATGGTGATTTTGGACTTAGGAGCATTTTCGGAATTTTGTTTGGAAGTCCGTAGTTAAATTAGGCATGAAATGGCTAAAAATATTAAGTTTGGAAGTTTGACCGATGAGTTGACTTTTTGATACCGGAGTCGGAATCCAATTCCGAAAATTTTCATAGCTCCGCTATGTAATTTATGACTTGTGTGTAAAATTTGAGGTCAATAGGAGTTGATTTGATAGGTTCTGACATCTAATGTAGAAGTTGAAAACTCTTAGTTTCATTAAGCTTGAATTGGGGTATGATTCATGGTTTAACGTTGTTTGATGTGATTTAGAGTTTTGACTAAGTTCGTATGATGTTTTAGGACTTGTTGGTATATTTGGTTGAGGTCCCGAGGGCCTCGGGTGAGTTTCGGATGGTTAACGGATCAAAAATTGGACTTAAAAGCTGTTGCAGTGTTTCCTCTTCTGTTGGATATTCTGTGTTGATATCGAGCCCAGGGTTGACGAGGCTCAGGCTCGAACTTGAGATCGAAGCCACGATCGAAGGTTCAGCTCGAGTACATGATCGAAGGTAAGGCTCGAGGGCTAGGATCGAGACCCATGCTCGATGCCCTGATCAAAGGCCCATGCTCGATGCCCTGATTGAAGGCCCAACCTCGATGTCCTGATCGAAGGCCCAACCTCGATGCCCTGATCGAGGCCATGACCGAGGTCCAGGCTCGAGCCTGTGATCGAAGCCGCGATCGAGGCCCAGTTCGAGGACCAGTTCCGAAGGCTGTTGGGCAGTTTTATAAAAAGAGGACATTCGTCCCATTTGCCCTTTTTGACGAACTTGAGCTCGAGCAGAGGTGACTTTTGGCAGATTTTCAAGGAAAAAATATTGGGGTAAGTGATTCTAACTCGGATTTGTTCTACATATACAAGTATATCATTGTTTTCACCATAAATTAGTGTGTTGATATTTAAATTTGGGAATTTTTTAGAAATCTCATAGAAACGAATTTTTGAGATTTCGGTATCGATTCGGAGTCGGATTTGAGTGAAACTGGTATGGTTGGACTCGTAATTGAATGAGTTGTCGGATTTCATAACTTTCGCCGGATTCCGAGATGTGGGCCCTGCGGGCAAATTTTTAATTAATTTCTGGATCTTTTCTTTAAAATGTGGTATTTTCTTATAGAATTGATTCCTATAATATTTGGTGATTGTATCGAATTATTTTGGCTAGATTCGAGCCAGACGGAGTTGGATAATCGTGGAAAAAGCCTTATAGTGGATTAAATTGGAGCAAGACGAGGTAAGTCTCTTATCTAATCTTGTGAGGGGGAGATTACCTCATAGGTGATTAAAATTAAATAATTGTTGCTAATTGCGGGGGCTACGTACGCACGAGGTGATGAGAGTCCGTGCGTAGCTACTATTAATGCTAAAGTCCGGATAGTTTAAGACTCAAAGTATGAATTACTTGTGTGAATTGTATTCTTTATTAATTAAAATAATTGATGGATATATTGTGAATTGTCATGAAAAGTAGAAAAATATGAAATTTTCATATGCTTAATTATTTTTTAAATCAATTAATTGTTAAAAGAAATTGTTCTCCTCCCAAATTTTATCTTATAATAAATATACTCTCCTTCCGGAGGCACATAATGTCCTCCTTTCTTGTGGAGCGGGCTGAACGCCTCGGCAGGATAGATGCATCTATGGATCGCGCCGCACGTCCCTCGACAGTGTACACGACACTCTGGATCGGGCCGTACGTCCTCGGCATAAATCGTGCCTAATAATAATAATTACACGATACTTTAATAATTTATTTCAGCTTGTGAAGCTAATTAATAAATTAAAAAATCTTTAGAATTTAATGAATTATTATTCTTGCTTGTTAAGGAATTTATTATTACTCTTGTAAATGAGATTTAATTGATAAATTGGAAATTATTTGAATTGAAGAAATTTAATTAATATATTGAGAATTGTTACATTTGAAGGAATTTGATTATTTTCGCTGATTAAATAAATTATTATAAATTCTGTAATTTATGTTGATTTAAATATCCTAGTTTTATTTTAGTTATTATTGACCCATAGTGAGTGACAAAGTCGGCCATCTCGTCTCTACCACTTCGAGATTAGGCTTGATACTTACTGGGTGCACGTTGTTTACGTACTCATACTATACTTGTTGCACATTTTATTGTACAGGTGCTGAGACAGGTACTAGTGGAGGACCTATCATCACATACCCACGTCATCCCGATGCATAGTGGTGAGCTGCCTTTCTGAGCCGTTCTGCAGCTACCAGTGTCTCTTCTTATATTTATATTCTGTCTATTTCATTTCAGACAATATTTGGAGTTTTGTATAATCTACTAGATGCTCATGCACTTGTGACATCGGGTCTTGGCACACACATTGGTAGAAGTTGATATTTTATTATTTTTTTGGAATAAAAGTTTAACCAATGTACGATTGACTTATTAGTTGGCTTGCCTAGCTGTAGTGTTGGGCGCCATCATGACCTATAGGTGAAATTGGGTCGTGACAGAAAACGTTATAGTTTTAAACTTTAGATCAGTCTTTTGAATCCTCCTCTCCTTCTTATCCAGTCATTTTTGTGTTCAAGTTTTTCATATAATTCCTTTTATCTTATATGTTGCTTCTTAAATATATATAGAATTACGATGTACTTCTTATGACTATGTTTATATTAATTTGTTTGATCAGTACTATGTTTATATTATAATTTACATTACAAGCATACTATTGATATCATACAAGTTAGGGGATTTTTTATTCCCTAACATGAATGTTACGACCCAAAATCCACTATAAGTCGTGATGGCGCCTAACGTCGCCGTCAGACAAGCCAACGGTGATTTATCAATTTAATTTCCCATTTTATTACTTTCGAAATCATAGATTTTAATAAGGAAAGAGATTTACACTTCTAAATTCACGGGAACGTACAACATTTGTAGTTTATAAAAGAAATAAAAGGCGATAATAATATACGAAACCGTGAGTATCAACAAATATAACCCCAAAAACCTGGTGTCACAAGTGCATGAGCATTTTCTAAGGAGTATAATAATAATACATCTATACAGAATGTCAATGAGACAGGATAAAATAATACGATGGAGACTCGGTGGACTGCGGTGCGTAGCCTGGAATGCAGCTCACATGAAGTCCCTTCAACAGGTGCACCTACGCGCCAAGATGATCACCAAATGAACCTGTCAGAAGAGTACGTAAATTAACGCGTACCCAGTAAGTATCTAGCATAACCACAGAGAAGTAATGACGAGGGATGGATATCGACACTTATTAGAGGTCCAATAAAGTAATATAATAAATAATAAGCAGATAGGAAGCACACAATAATAATAGGGTAAATCTATAAGTCACATAATCTTCCAAATATTTCTTTTAAAGTATGAATTTCTCAATCTTGTATTCTACCTTAACAGCTCAGAAAATGCCAAGTGCCAATATCAAATACATAAGGAATACCATATAAAATGCCGGGCATCAGTGGAAAGATAATCTCGTGAGCGTTCGAACTACCGGCGATATAATGCACGATTATATCGAGGTCGTTTGGCCCGATCCAGAATAATATGTACATTGTCGAGGGTCGAGCAACATGAACCATAGATGCATCTATTATACTGCCGAGGCGTTCGGCCCGCTCCACAAGAAAGGAAGGAAGTTACCGAATTACAAGACACGTGCTTACAATACAATACATGAGCACAAAGTGAATATAATCTTTACCGTTTCTCAAGTTGCCCACAACTCAAAGTGATAAGGCTCAGCCCAATATACATATATCTATTTCTAAATCAATTTCAATTATAACTTCAATTAATTAAGCCAGCAGAATGAGTTCAAATAATTCAAATATTATATGATAAAGTCCTAAGTCTACCCGGACATAAACATGTTTTAGCTACGTACGGACTCTCGTCACATCGTGCGTACGTAGCACCCACAACTAGTAGCACATAATAATTACATCACCTAGGGGGTAGTTTTCCCCTCACAAGGTTAGACAGGAGACTTACCTTGCTTCGAAGTTCCATAACCGGCTCCAACGCCACTCTAACACTCAAATCCAAGCCAAACGTTCCGAAATTAGTCAAACAACGTGGAAACCAATCAAAATATACTCCAATTCTTATAATTTAATAATTTATAACAATTCTCAACTTTGCTCGAAAAGTCAATAACATTACGAGCTCAAATATATAATTTATTTTCATGTGCCCGGATTCCGAAAATTTTAGAAGATATGCATTACCCATAACATTACGAGCTCAAATATATAATTTATTTCCAATTCCATGCCCAATTTTATGGTCAAAAGTCCAAAATACCAAATTCTAGGTTTCTTTCAAAATCCCCCAATTTCTACTAATTTTCATGTTAAAATTCCATATATGTTCATGAAATATAATCAAAAGTGGTTTAGAAACACTTATCCCCAAGAGGTGGATGAAATAACTCTCCAAAATAGCCCCAAAGTCGGCTCCAAGAGAGAAAATGAGATGAAATGGGCAAATACCGTATTGGCTAGCATATATATTCTGCCTAGACGATTTTTCCACATCTGCGGAACTCCTTGCGCTTTTGAGGCTCCGCTTCTGCGGAAGCTACCTCGCACATGTGGCTTTCCCCCAAAATGCTAGCTTTTCGCTTCTGGGGCCCTCAATCGCAGATGCGCATCCGCTTCTGCGGAAACCACCCACATCTGGGGACTCCCTAGCTCGAGCAGCCTTCCGCACCTGCGTGCCCATGACCGCACCTGCGGCTCCACAGGTGTGCTACGAAATCCGTGCCAGCGATCTTCCAGCCCCAAACCACTTTCGCATCTGCGCTCCTCCGCCCGCATCTGCGCGCCTGCAGGTGCGGTAAAGTCCTCGCACCTACGAATCTAACCAACCTCAAACCCAACCACTTCTGCTACACTAGGGTCGCTTCTGCAGTCTCACACTTGCGGCTCTTTCCACGCAGGTGCGATTGCACCAGATCACATCTGCCTCAGTAATTCTTCCAAGCCCAAACTCGATCCTTTTCCAATACGATTCGCACCCGAGGCCCCCGAGACCTCGTCCAATCATACCCAACACATCCCAAGGCATGATACGGACTTAGTCGAAGCCTCAAACTACGTCAAACAATATCAAAATACGAATTGATGATCGAAACCTTTCTTTAAACTCTCAAACATTCAAACTTCGCCGTACACATCTGAATCACACTTAAGCTTTCCGGAATGACGCCAAACTTTGTACACAAGTCATAAATCACAATACGAACCTATTCCAAGGCTCGAAAACTCAAACGGACATCGATAACACCAAAGTCCACTTCAAATCAAACTTAAGAAATTCTTAAACTTTCAAAATGTTAACTTTCCATAATAAGCGTCGAAATATTCCCGGCCGACCCGATACTCAACCCGAATATACGCCCATGCCCAAAATCAATATACGAACCTGTTGGAACCTTCAAATCTCGATTCCGAGTTTGTTTACTCAATAGTCAAACATTAGTCAACTCTTCCAACTTAAAGCTTCCGAATTTAGAATTTTCCATACGAATCAACTCAAAACTTCCCGAAATTCAATTCTGACCACACGTACTAGTCATAATACTTGAAGTGAAGCTACTCAAGGCCTCATACCGCCGGACAACGCGCTAGAGCTCAAAACGATCGATCAGGTCATTACAATAAGACTAGGTAAGCCTAAACAATACGCGAAAACATTAAATAAGAGATTAAAACTTGAACATCCCAACAATTTCATAAAAGGAATCTACCAAAACTCAATACGTAAAATCCCAAAACCTGGTGAGATATAAGTCACAAGCTTTAAGTACATTACCGAATAATTCTATACATCACTGTCTATTAAAATATAAAGAAATAAGAAAAGAACGGAATAGAAGGAGACTCTGAGGCCTGCGGACGTGGGCAGGTGTACCTTGAAGTTTCCAAAGCTGCAACATAGTGCACTAATATCGAGGCTGGTAAGATGCACCTGGATATGCACAAAGACATGTGCAGAAGTGTAGTATGAGTACACGACAACGGTACCCAGTTAGTGACAAGCCTAACCTCGGTAGAGTAGTGACGAGGTCAGGTCAGGGCCCTACTGGGAATAATAGGAACAACAAGGCAGAAGATATAATAATGTATGAGATGACAGAGAAGTGTAACAATAGAAATTCACAGAATATAACAACCCGGAATTCAAGAAGAAAACAACAACACGTAAGGAAACAAGAATCTTACAAGTTAAGAAAACAACAACAACAATAGAGGTAGACAACATGGGCGCTCCCGAGGTACTACCTCATAGTACCAAAAGTAAATACACAACAGGGGCGCTCCCGAGGTACCGCCTCGTAGTCCCAAAAGTAAATATACAACAGCGGCACTCCTGAGATACCGCCTCGTAGTCCCAAAAGTAAATATACAATAGGGGCACTCCCGAGATACCGCCTCGTAGTCCCAAAAGTAAATATATAACACATAACCAGTGGGACAATGAAATTATAGCAAGGAATCCTACAGTTAAAGACCGAATACAAAATCAAGGAAGCAGGTAATTCAACTAAGCATGTTGCACAAATTGCAAGTAAGAGATAAGACATGTAGACATATTACATTAGGCTAAACATGACGACTACACGTGCTAAAGTAACTGAATTAAGGAAATAAAAAGGAACTATTTAGCCCGAGTATGCACTCGTCACCTCGCGTACACGGCCTTCACGTATTGCAATTTACCATAACAGTACCAAATCCTAAGGGGAATTTCCCCCACGCAAGGTTAGACAAGTCACTTACCTCAAACCTTGCTCAATCAATCAATAAGAAGGACTTTCCCTCGATTCTCCAACTCCGATCGGCTCGAATCTAGCCAAAACAATT
The DNA here is from genome assembly GCF_000715075.1 of Nicotiana tabacum. Lineage (NCBI taxonomy): Eukaryota > Viridiplantae > Streptophyta > Magnoliopsida > Solanales > Solanaceae > Nicotiana > Nicotiana tabacum. The sequence goes on along the minus strand of NC_134103.1, from coordinate 61,462,594 downwards.
ACATACTATAAATATAACTATAAGAAACTAATTTAAATAATGAAACTACAACTTTAGTAAAGAAGTGAAAAATCGCTACGAAAAATTGACTCGGGGCCATATCTCGGAACCCGACCAAAATTATTAAATCCGAACACACATTCGATGTCGAGTTCACCCATCCCAAAATTACTCAAATCCGATACAAAAATCTCGATCGAAACCTCAAAATTCAGCCTAAGGATTTTTTCACCTTTTCCCATAATTTCTCAACCCAAATCCTTAATTAAATGAAGAAATTAATGATAGATTAGTGGAAATTAATAAAAAACGAGTCGAGAATCCTTACCCAAATGTTTCCTCTGAAAATCATTCAAACGTTCGCGTCAATCTGAGCTCTCTAGGTCCAAAAATGGAGAATGAAATCAATCCCTCGAACTTAGGCCTTTTCTGCCCAGTGAATTTACACATGCGAACACACAACGGCATCTGCAGCTCCGCACCTACGGAATTTCCATCGCAGGTGCGGTCCTCACTTAACCCAGCAACTTTCTGTCACGACCCAATTCTCCTATAGGCCGTTGTTACACCCCATATTTTTGTACGTGAAAGTAAGTCATAAATAAATTGATGAAAACTCGAAAATGAGATGTTACACCTCGCATTTTTGTACGTTAAAATTTCGTCGTAAGTTAATCGACGTGAATTCGGGAATGAGGTTATTTTGAAATTATAAGCATTATGCTATTTCAAATACGTGATGAGTAAATTCATGAAGGAGAAAGGGTAAGCAAATCGAAGAAAAGAAATTTCGTCAAAGTTTGACATTTTGGGATAAAATACGATTTGAGCCATAATATCCGATATTTTTGGACTAGTGTCATACAAGGTACTATGTGACCATGATAGTAAGGTGTACAAGGTATGTTAAAAGTGAGTAGTATTTTAAGTAAGTTGAGATAATTCTTAATTATGTGAATAATTGGTTAATTATTAGTTAATGGGGGATTAATTAGTTAAATAAGATAATACTAATTAACTAATTCTTTAAAGATAAGCGAGGAAAAGGAACATGTCAGCAAGCCACTTTCCAAATAAGTGACTCTTAGCCACTTTTGATTAGGTGGCAACCTAATTGAGAGTTAAAAGACACTTAATTCCTTAGAATTTGTATACAAAAGTACTATAATCAAAAACCGTTAGAAATTCTTACAAGTTGGTCTCATAAGACATTCCAAGTTTGATTTCCTTCTAATTCAAACTCAAGACATTTCCAAACCAGACGCTAGAACTCCATCCGACAAGCTTTCAACAAAATTCTTGCAACAAAACAATTCCGACGAAATTTCTTAGCACATTAGCAACGCGAGATTTTGTGATTCTAAGAGAGTACGTTGCAACCTTTTCCAAGAATATCATACGGATTTTCCCCTACTCCAGGTATGTTAAGGCTATCCCTTCTTTCTTTTTGGCATGATCTAAATGATACTGAAAGAAACGAGCAAACGCACAGTTTCCATAAACGACTCTATTCATAGAAATATTAGGGGTGTATATATTCTTGATTCCCCATGTGAATTATTATTATATCTTCTATTCATGGGTCTCAGAAAAATACGTATTTGATAAAATTTATCCGACATGCATATTATTTTTATGACATTCCGAGAAAATCTTATTAATGTATTTCTTAAGGCATATTATTTTTATGACATTTCAAGAAAATATTATTAACGTATTTCTTATGCATTTCATGCATTTATATATATACATTGACCCATGACCAGATGGCGTTATATACGCATATATATGTATATTATCTGTATATGGGACATGAGAAAAGGTTATGACGTTATATACGCACCACCACATGATCAGCTGGTATATGTTGATGATTTACCCATAGTGGCCAAGATGATATGATGGGGTACCCTCAGAGGCTTGATGATGTTATGAACGCATATACCAATGCATGGTATGATATTTATACGCATATGCATGACATTATAAAAATGAAATGATTCACAGAGCTATGCAGACGTACATGTCGAGTCTTTTACTCCATGTTTCTCTCATGTCTATTATTTACTGATTTTCATTCCTTACATACTCGGTACATTATTTGTACTGATGTCCCTTTTGCCTGAGGACGCTGCGTTTTATGCTCGCAGGTCTCGATAGACAGGTCAAGAGTCCTCCAAGTAGGCGATCAGCTCAGTAGAAGATATTGGTGCACTCCATTTTTTTCGGAGTTGCTTGTTTGGTCAGTATGATTTAGATGTGTATGGTTTGGTATGGCGGGACTTTGTCCCGACCTTTATGATAATTATGTACTCTTAGAGGCTTGTAGACATATATCGTGTACGTGAAAGATTGTACGGCCTTGTCGGCCTATGTTTTGAGTTTATAAATGATCATGTTAGCCTATTAGGCCCGTATGTCACGTGTATATGATTAAGTAATTAGAAAGATATGTTACGTTGGTACTCGGTTGAGTAAGGTACCGGATGCCCGTCGCGGCCCATCGGTTTGGGTCGTGACAGCCGTGATGGCGCCCAACGTTACTGCTAGGCAAGCCAATAGTGAATTAAACTCTGTTATTTCTCTTTTAATGAGTTTTCAAGTAATTAAATTCCATTAATTAAAAGGTTAAGAAATAGCAAATTTTTAAATAAATAGACGAAAGCAGCTGAGTGCAGTCATAACAATAGAATAATCCAAAAACCATGTGCCAAGACCTGGTATCACAAGCATATGAGCACTAATAGATTATACAAAACTCTAGCTACTGTCTGAAATGAAAATAGACAGAAATAAATGCAAAGGAGAGACTCTAGGTGCCGCGGAACAGCTCAGGAAACAACTCACCACTAGGCCTTGGGATATCTAGGATGCGCGCCGGTAGGACCGCCAAATGCACTGATGTCGCCCAAATTCACACCACTTATTGAGATTGTGAAGCGGTTGATGCAATTATAATTACCCAACTTTGAGTCGGGGTCGATTCCTCAAAGAGCTTATATTGGATTAGGTATATACTTAGACTAGGTGTATGACGTGCCTAAAATGCACTTCCACATACTTGGTTGTTTCTTTCTACCTCTAAAATTTATGCTATTGTTTGTAAATGTAAAGCTATAGAACGATATTTTTGGTGTTGTTGTTTTTTCAAGTTTATAAAAGATCTAGGGCTGTGACTTTCACCTAGGTGATTACCTAACGGGTTGTGGGCTTTAGGGAATGTTTCGTTGGTCGGGGTGTAATATAGCAATCAACACACAATTACCCACTCGATACCTCTCGGTAGTTAGAGTGGTTTTGCCCAATTTGGCTTTCTCAAGTCCAAATGAGTAATTCACAAAATCGTTGATATATGCTCAAGTCGAGTCTTACTATCTCTAGATTCAACCCTTTAATTGAGGCTATCAATTTCTTGATTTCACCCCAATTTCTTGTTAGCCAAGTTTTCCTAGATTTAGTCTCTCTTTCTCAAGTAAAGACTAAGTTAAGTAGGCATGAATCAATGTCTGCAACCATAATTCCTAAATTCAAGCAAAAACTAGGCTAAATATCATACTCCCAACCTTAAATAAGCCCTAAATCAAACACCCATTACGTACCCACACTAGGGTTGGGTCACAACCCTAACTAGAGATTTAGCTACTCATATGCGAAAATGAAGAAACTAAGAAAGAAAATAAGATTAAACTCATAATAGATGATAAAGGGATGAAAATCCAATGTTAAAATGATAAACTAATACAAAGTTTCCCAAAGCAGTAAAGGAGAAACGGCTATCTACTTTCTGGAGTTCAAACTTAACCAAATTTGACAAAAAGAACTATTTATACACAGCTGAAATTATCGAATAAAATTGCCCCTGCAGAGGTTCTGCGGCCGCACAATTCTGTGTGCGGTCCGCATTTTGAAACTGGGCTTGACAGGATGGACTTCTGCGGCCGCACAATTTTGGGTTGCAGTCGCATATCTTCAGATTCTGCGGACCGCACATTTCTGAGTGCGGTCGCACTCTTGAATTTGAGCTTGACAGGAGGGATTTTTGCGGACCGCACATTTTTGAGTGCATCCGCACTCTTGAATTCTGCTGCCGCACAATAATAGTGCGGTCTGTACTTCTTCATGGACTCAGAACTCTATCTCTCTGAACCTCATCTTCTACGGCCGCACAATAATTGTGCGGTCCGCACTTTGCAAAGGAATTCTATTAGAGGTCCTTCATAGTCTGCGGCCGCACTCAATATTGTGCGGTCCGCACTTTGCTCTTTTTTCTTGGTTTTAGTCCTTGTCAAAAAATACTCCTTCTTGAGTTGAATTTTATCGTTTTGGTTTTTTTTCCAATGCTCCTGTAAGTAAGCACATTTTATCAGTTTACGGGAATACCTTTAAACATTTTTGAGCTAAAACTAAAGTAAAAGAGTGCAAATAAGTAGTCAAAATCCATACTTATCAACTCTCCCAAACTTAAGTTTTTGCTTGTCCTCAAGCAAATAAGATAATTCTCACCTCCACAAGAAAAGAGCTATTTCAGCTGGCCTAAGTTACATCAAACACACACCAATTGGGACCAACAATTACCCACACACTCATGAATTATCAACAAGGCCATGTTTTGAATGTTAAAGCACAAATAGCTCTAATGTGGCACTTGAGCATCAAGAGTTAACTTTACTTATCAAGTAAGTTCGCACTTTCGTTTAGGTCACTGTGGATCCCAAACTCCTCCTCCTATACTCTTTGTAAGCTCATCTCACTCAAGAATATAGCACTCAATTCAATAATTCGTGAAAGGTTCACTCATCACTCTCAAAAGAATGTCACAAGTATGGATTTAAGTACCATATGCTTGCCCCTAATGTAGATCACCACTAATGTAAGCTTACTCAGCTTGAAATCACGTAGGGCATTTCGGCATGTAATGAAGGCTTTTGGACTAAGGAGGGAAATGTTGGAATGGAACGGGTTCATCTTTCCTTTAGCACTCCATTTCTCTTTTTGGCTCATACTTTGTCGACTCTTTGAGTCATTTTCCTTTTCCTTAGGGAAACTAGAGAGACTTGACATCACTCTTTTTTGGTCATGATATTCATATTCTCCTTCTTTGTTTTCTCCATGCTTTGCACTTTTGCTTTCTTTTGAATCCTTTCAACCCTTCAAAATATTCACTTTCTTTTTGTGTTTTTCTTTTGTTCTTTCTTTCTTTTTCTTTGCCTTTCCTTTTCTTCATTTCTTTTCTCTTCTTGTGACTTAATACCACTTTCAAACTCCTTATCTCTCCCCCAAACTTATGTTTTCGCCATTTGTTTCTCATGAGTGCTAAGAAAAGCTCGGGTGCCAAGAGAGGGTCACTATAAAACGGGTAAAGGCTTGTAACATGGTTATCGAATAAAAAAGGCTTTAGGCTCAAAAGGGTTGACTAAGGATTAAATCATTGGCGGGCCATGGAAGTTTTCAAAATGGGCCAAGGAGAGCCTACAGTTACTTCTCAAGCCAAGCAAACTTAGAATTTTGCCTAGAAACACATTCGGGGCAAGTTCTAGACCATTCGCACGACTACTTGGACTTGTAACAAAATATCTCACCTCTCACACAACCGGATTTTTAAAGAGGATAGATTCGAGGGACCACAACAACCGTATTCAAGATTGAAGATTGCTAATGGTTCAACTAAACCACCCGATGATTGCCAATGTCAACACAAGGGTCACAAGGTCACTAACCAGAGCCATTTCTTTCCAAAAGCTTGTTTTTAACCATAAGCGTGTAGTTAAGTGTGTTGGTACCAAGTGAAGCATGCTTGACCCTTTTTTATTCATTAACACTACTGTTTCTACCTAAACATCAAAAACAGACTCAATCCCTTAATAAGGTTTTCACGCCATCCATCGTTGGGAAGAGCCACCCGGTTCACACAAAACCCACTTTGGAAAGAACCGTGGCATTAAGAAAACCAAAGGCTTATTGCTTACTTAAATATAAAAGAAGCTACCGAATCAAAAAGAAGCTATTAACATAAGAAGCTAGACTACTAAGAAAACAAAATAAAGAAGCTATAAAATAAGGTACTGAAAGTAAGACAAATGAATATACAAACCAGGGGGAATAGAATATATACATCAAAAGAGAGGGAGGAATATATACATAATGAAAGAGAAAATAAAGATAAAAGAAAAATAGTATTAAAGTTATTACATGCCAATATCATGAAATCAAACCAACCAAAATAGACCACTCCCCCCCCCCCCCAAATAAAAATAAACATTGTCCCCAATGCTTAGCAAAATCAAAATAAGAGAGGGTAGAGAGTAAAGAAAACTCCCTATGTGGTCTCAGGGTGCATGGCAGCATCACCACCCTCGGGCTCCTCCAACTGGATCTCATCATCCTCTACTCGAGGAACAGCAAGGTTGGTGAACATCTGAAGTACCTCCTCGGCGGTATGGGCAGCAAGGTCTGGCTCGTCAGACTGGCTAGCTGGTGTCTCTGCTGATGGTGCTGATGGGTCTGCTGGTACTGATGGATCTGTCTCCATCAGTAGGTTAAATGGTAAATCAGCAGCTGCTGAAATCTTTGTCACCTCCTTTCTCAATCTCTCCACTGATTTCTTCGAGGCCTGGTATTTTCTCATCTTCTTCACCTGTTTGCCTAACTCCTAAATAGCTCCCCCATGTTCCACCAGTGTATCCATAATGGTCTTCTAGTTGTCCAGGATCTTCTTCAATGTTTCCTCCACTGACGGAGGAACCTGTGGTGCTGCTGGTGTAGAAGACTGTGCTGCAACAACACTGGATATGTCAGACAGCTTTGAAGTAGTTGTCTGCATCCAGTTATTGAGACTCGCCAATGTCTAGGAGACTCGCAGCACAGTGAGTGGATATATGGATGAGGTAGGCACTGGGACTGATGCTGATGGTCTAAAAGATGAAGGTGGTGGCATGTCAGCTGTCTCGGTGGAAGGACCGGCTGCTGTAGAAGGCATAGAAGCTGTAGAAGGCTCAGCAGCTGACTTTGTAACCACCATCGATGGCTCATCAGCCTGACCAACGGTGGTAGTTGACTTACCCTTGAACTTTGGGTTTTTTAGGACCTTGCAAGGAGTACCATGAGAAGGGCTTCTTGGCCCGCACTTTTGGATCAAAACTCCTAGGCTCCACCTTTGCATCTGTGAAATATTCAGTGCGGGTGTTGGGATATGGTTAGGAGCTTTCACCTTTTTGGACAACCACTGACATGTTGGCCAACATGATGGCACCCACATTGATTGGGTACCCAGCCATAATAAGTGCCACCAAAACTGCTTTGTGGATTGGAAGATTGTTCTCATTCCGGCTTGGGTCAATACGGCTGCACACCAACGTTTGCCACCCTTTTGCTTCAAAATTGAGGGTGGCCCATGCAATAGGAACCCCTGCTATGATCCACGGTGGTGGTGGTCCTGGAGGAGCAAAAATCTCTGCTAACCAAGGGTGAGCTGCATCACCCATAGCAAGCTTCTCCAAGTACTGGATTGCCTCTACCTCCTCGAATCCCAGGTAAGTGTTCAGAGTGCTTGGGTCGAATCCGACTTTCTCACTTTGGTCACTTTGGTACCCTTCTTGATGTGTTCCACATTGGCATAAAACTCCCGTACCAAGTGCTCTTTGGCATCCATAACACTCTGGGTGAAGCACATCCAACCATTGCGCTCCCTGAACTGCTTAAGGACATTTGGATTGTATTTATCCAAATCCTTCAGCAAGAATATTCGCTCAAGTGTGAGCGATCTCTAGGGCCATTACTCTCTAAACTTTGTGAAGGCCGTCCAAACTCATGAACCTATCTTCCCATACTTCCTTCTTCTTAGACCTCTCTAGGCTGCCCACTTTAGTGTCACCTCCCCTACCATCATCAGGAACATCATTATCATCTACTGCAACTGGTGCAGAGTGAGTGTGTGTAGAGGAGGGCTCTGAACCCTGGCTACCAGCATCGGAACCCTCAGAAGAACTTGTTGTGGTGGAAGGTTCGTTGCGCAGTTGGTATCTCCAAGTGAATTGTGGTGGTTGGTACTGGGCCTTAGGTTGTACCTCCACTGATTGACCCTCGGAGAGTTCCCTAGACAGTACATACGAGCTTGATTCTGAGGGCTCTATGGCCCCTACCTCTCCCAGTGGTCGGCTTTTTGGCTATTGCTTTTGATTGCACTCCCAGAGGTTGAGTGCCCTTTCCTCGGTCTCGGGAGGGTTCACCCCTCCCTTTAGATGTATCACATCTGCCTCGTGATCGAACCATTATATACAATACGAAGCACATAATTCAGTTAAAGTTCAGAAGCATGTTAACAGTTGCAGGAAATCAGTGTACAAAAGAGACAGTGCGGCCGCAGACTGCCTTGTGCGGACCACATAATTTCAAAGTGCGTACCGCACATTTTTGAGTGCGGCTGCATAAAACCAGGTACAGACTACTAGTTCTCTGAAGTTCCAAAGTGCGGTTGCATACAGTTTTTCGCGGACCGCACAAGTTTTCTGCGGACCGCACAATTTTGAGTGCGGTCTGCACTTTTCATGTATCACATGTTTCCCTAACTCATGATCTACGGACCGCACAATTTTTTGTGCAGGCGCACAATTCAAAAATAAAACGGCACTGACTTAGGTTTTGCAATTTTTGCACAATTTAAACATGGTATTTGCAAATTAAACATGATGAATGATCTACTCAGTCCCCAATAAGCACACATGAAATTACCCACACAATTTCAAGCACACATGAAGAACATTTGACATTTTAGGCCTAAATATAACTATAGTAATTAAGAACAAAAACTAAATATTTGAAAATTCTAAACATGAATTGAGCATACCTGTGATGAAGGATGCAGGTAAGAATCTACACTGATGAAATGAATGTGGAGTGTGAGGTACTTTGTGTGCATTGTGATTGCTTAGGTCTCAAAAGTTCAGAGTGTATAAAGCTGTGAATAGTGCAATGAGGTCCTATTTATTGGTTGACCAAAGTCGGTCAAAATTGAAGTTGAGTGCGGCCGCACAATTTTGAGTGCGGTCCGCACTCTTTACCTGAACCTTGCTAAAGTTCTGCGGTCCGCACAAAAGTGAGTGCGGCCGCAGACTCTTTACCTAAACCTTGCTGAAATTCTGCGGTCCGCACAAAAGTGAGTGCAGCCACAGAAATTTGTGCGATCCGCACAATTTTATGTGCGGCCGCAGAATGGCCTTTTCTCTGCAATTCAAAACTTCAGAGAGTTGGATTTTTGGGTCTCCAGTTGGGTGGCCGAACAAAGAATTGTGCGGACGCAAATTCTTCTCTGCTGTGGCATACAAAATTGTGCGGTCCGCACAATAAATGTGCGGTCCGCATTTTTTCAACACTTGGCCAATTTGTTCGAACACACTGCCTGCAATGCACACTCATTCCTGCAATTCACTTCAAAACCAGTTAGCTCAATACAAAACCTATCTAATAAAGAAGAAAATAAAAAATGAAAAGAAACATGGGTTGTCTCTCAAAAAGCGCTTGATTTAACGTCGTGGCACGACGCAGATTACCATCAATCTCTTGAAATGAATTAATGCCACGACATGGCCATCATTAACTTTGCCAAGATAATGCTTTATCCGGTGACCATTGACTCTAAACACTTCATCATTTTTGTTCTTTAAGTCTAATGCACCAAAGGGTGTCACATTCACAACCTCAAACGGACCACTCCACTTAGACTTCAACTTTCTCGGGAACATTCGTAACCGAGAATTGAACAATAACACAAGATCACCTTCTTTGAACTCCTTGTTCCAGATGTACTTGTCATGGAGGTACTTCATCTTCTCCTTATATAAGGACGAACTTGTATAAGCATGGTACCGCAATTCATCAAGCTCATTCAATTGTGCCACCCTTAAGCTGGCGGCGACATCCCATTCAAGATTAAGCTTCTTCAATGCCCACATAGTCTTGTGCTCAAGTTCCACTGGAAGGTGACAAGCTTTCCCGAACACTAACCGGTATGGAGACATACCAATCGGTGTTTTGTAAGTCGTCCTATAAGCCCAAAGATCATCATCAAGTTTCTTTGACCAATCCGTCTGGTTGGCATTCACTGTCTTTGACAAAATACTCTTGATCTCCCGATTAGAGACTTCCACTTGCCCGCTTGCTTGAGGATGATAGGGGGTCGAGACTTTGTGAGTGACACCATACTTGGTGAGTAAGATATCAAAAGCTTTGTTGCAAAAGTGCAATCCCCCGTCACTAATAATGGCCCTTGGAGTACCGAATCTTGTGAAGATGTTATTTTTCAAAAATGCCACCACACTTCAAACTTCATTGTTGGGTAAAGCCACGGCTTCAACCCACTTTGACACATAATCCACAGCTACCAAAATGTAAGTGTTCCCACAAGAGCTCACGAACAGACCCATGAAATCAATGCCCCACACATCAAAAATGTCAATCTCCAAAATGGTGGTGAGGGGCATCTCATTTTTCTTAGAAATCCCACCGGCCCTTTGACATTCAGCACAATGCTTGACGAGATCGCTAGCGTCCTTGTAAAGAGTAGGCCAATAGAATCCACAACTCAACACTTTTGTTGTCATTCTAGCTCCACTATGGTGACCACCATATGGTAAAGAGTGGCAAGCCTCAAGAATTTCCACTTGTTCTTCCTCCGGTACACATCGTCGAATCACACCATCAGTACAAATCCGGAAGAGATACGGCTCATCCCAATAATAGTCAAGGCAATCCTGTTTGAGCTTCTTCCTTTGGTTTGAAGAGACCTCATTCGGTACAATACCACTCACAAGATAATTTTCTAAGTCGGCGAACCATGGCATCCCGGTCATTGAAATGGCTAGAAGTTGCTCGTCGGGGAAGGAATCATTTATCTCAAGGCCGTCATGTGGCCTCCCATCTTCCTCCAAATGAGACAAGGGTAACACCATAAGCCACAAAATAATATCAAGTATGATTAGGCTCTGAGTATTATTAAGCACGATTTACGTCGAGGGACGTGCGGCACGGTTCATAGATGCATCTATCTGATGCCGAGGCATTCGGCCCACTCCACAAGAAGAGAGGATACTTTATAAGCATTTGACTTAAACGTTATAACAAGGACTAATACATAATGTAATAAAATTTCCATTAACTGTCAAGTAGTCCGCTAAAATTCCAGTAAATGAAATTCGGTCTTTTACAATCCCTCTAATAAGTTCTAATATAATTTAGGCACTTAAATTAACAAGTATGGTGCAGACATTATAAGTAATTCATGATTTGGGTCCTAAACTACCCGGACATAAGCATGAATAGTATCTACGCACGGACTCTCGTCACCTCGTGCGTACATAGCCCCCACAATTAGAAGCAAATATTAATTTAAATCACCTATGGGAAATTCCCTCTTACAAGGTTAGATAAGAGACTTAGCTCGTCTCAAGGCTCACTTTCCTGTCACAATTTTGTTCTAAAGCCTCAACTCGGTGCCGAACAATCCAAAACTAGTCAAATGTTATAAAAAATAATCAATACATGTTCAATAGTTCATATTCTAACTATTAGAGTGATTATCCAACCCCAATTGAAGGATTCCTAAAATTCATCCCCGGGCCCACATGCCCGGATTTCGGAGATTTTTGAAGAAAGTTGTTACCCATAACCTCACGAACTCAAATATATAATTTTCACTCAATTCCATAACTATTTTCGTGGGTAAATCCCATTTTTCAAACGTAGGGTTATTCATCTAAACCCCTGATTTTCACTATTTTACATGTTAAACTCTACCCATAATCTATGTTTTAAACTCATATTGTATAGAAATCACTTACATCAAAGTTTTAGGTGAAAATCCCTCTCCAAAAGCTCCAAAATCTCTCAATGAATGAAGGAAATGAGTCAAAAATGGTTTAAATTCCTACTTATATGAACCCTTCTGCCTAGCGGTATTTCCGCACCAAGGGAGGACCTCCGCTTCTGCGGTCAACTTTCCGCTTATGCGGAACACGCTTGACCACGGGCCCATCGCATCTGCGAGCCCGCTTCTGCTGCTCGACTCGCGCATCTGCGACCATGGCCATGTTGCCTCCCTCCGCATCTGCGGATAACTGGCTCGCTTTTGGGGGTCCGCTTCTGCGACGCGAGGGTCACTCCTGCGTCTTTGGACGCTCCTGCGATTGCTTCCGTCGCACCTACGCGCTCGCAGGTGCGCACCATGCTCCGCATCTGCGATCCCTGGGCAGCTTACACTAGGCTGCTTCTGCGGCTGTTGGCTCGCTTCTGTGAGCTCGCACATGTGGCTAGCCCTCGGCAGGTACGATTGCACCAGAAGCTAGGTGCTTCAGCTATGCACCCAAGGCCAAACGACCTGCGCGCTTCGTCTGAATGGCATCCGGGGGCCCCGAGGCCTCGTCTAAACATACCAACAAGTTTGAAATCACAAAACGGACTTGCTCACACCCTTAGAACGCGGAAAACAACATTAAAACTAAGAATCACAACCCAAAACCAATAAGATCAACTTATGAACTTCAAATTCTTCAAACTTACTCTGAATGCACCGATTCGTACTTAAACTACTCGGAATGACAGCAAATTTTGCGTGCAAGTCTTAAATCACTATACGGAACTATTTCCAGACTTAGAATCCCAAATGGACCTCGATAACACCAAAACCTACTCCAAACTAAATTTAAAGAACTTTAAAACCTTCAAGGTGCCAACTATCTATATTAAGCGTTGAAACGCTCCCGGGTCATCCAAAACCCGATGCGAATATACGCCCATGTCTAAAATTATCGTATGAATCTATTGAAATTATCAAATCCCGGTTCCGGGGTCGTTTACTAAAAACGTTGACTCAAGTCAAACTTAGCTCTTTTTAGCCAACCTTAAGAAACCAAGTGTTCTGATTTCAACCCGAACCCTTCCAAATTTTGATCTCACCATCCTCGTATGTCATAAAACAGTAATAGCACATACGGGGAGTCTTATTTAGGGGAACGGGGATCTAGAAAGCAAAACGATCGGTCGGGTCATTACACTTCCGCTTCTGCGGACCCAAAATGCACATATGCGCTCTCGTTAGTAAAACAGTCAGATGTATAGTTGAAAAAATAGATTTGAGTATAGTTGGTAGGCAAAAAAATATATTAAACTGTATTTTAAACTCGTCATATTGAGAAAAATTTGGATTAATCCACAGCTTTGATGTATTCCAAGTATTGCGCACAGAATATGAATCTGTGAAACAGCGTATGTATAAGATGTAATGAATAACTCTTCACCAAATAAAGACATGTTAATAATATAATTTTACCTTGAAATTTATGTGCTTTTATAAGCTGCATAACAACAATAATAGGTTGATTGTTAGAATTTAGCAGGTGAGGTACAATTTGATCAACAAATTCGCCCCAGAATATAGCAGACAACTTGTTCCTCCTAACAAATAAAAATAGATATATAAATTTTAGCTGATGGAATTGCCAAATCCATCAATAATCAATGGATTGAGTATTTATTCTTACTCATCATCTTCTAGTTCGATATTCATAAACTTCGTAGAAATTCCAGCTTGTATGTGCGTTTTTACCTCACTAAAACCGACAATTTCTCCGATCAGATCTAAAGAATAAGAAGATATCAAAATAAAAGGCAGAAAAAGATCATTATTAGAATTTTGAGGTGAAAGTTATTTTTACCGAATAATTCAGTCTCGTCCACATCAACCTTATTTATCAATTGATCATATGGCCGCAGATCAAAGATATTCATTGGAAAAAGTGGATCAGATATTTCAGCCACCGTTGTCCGTTGAGTAAATGTGAGCCTTAAGTTATGTTTTGTGGTTTTGAACCTCTCTTTATTTTGACAAACGATAAAGTTCGCCATAACATATATCAAGCTCATTAATTTGTGTTTTGAAAAGATGCAGCACTGACTTGCCAATAGAAAAGCTTGTATCTGATTTCCCTTCAAAGAAATCACATTAAATACATACATATAGTTATTAAAAATGGAAGAAAAACATAGTTAATCCAGCTTTGCAACTTAAAAAACAGAGAAGCAAAACAAATTAGTAAGACAAAAAAAGTGATTTGTAGTATCTTCTAATCTTGTAGAACCAATTCAATCGAGAAAATGGCGTTAATAAATGTATGAAGAACATAACAACAAATCCAAATTTTGCAACTTAAAAAATAGAGAAGCAAAACGAATTAGAAAATAAAAATAATAATTTTTAATACCTTTTCATCTTGTAGAACGACACTTTTGCTATTTTTTCTCCGGGAATCAAACAACTTGCTATTTTCAATATTTTTTCGATAAAAACACGTAGAGATTCAATAAATACATTGATGAGAAGGCAGAAATAAGCAAAATAGCAAAAAAGCTAAGAGCATTCAGATTAAAAAAACGAAAAGGAAAAAGTGGAATGAATAGAGAACATGTACAGAGGTGAAAAAGCAATGAAGCGGTTAAACGAAATAAGCTTTTTCCGAAACTCAAGGAGACAAATAACACAGCGAGAAAGAGAGAATGCCAGAAGTACCAAAACAGTGCAAGCAAAAAAGAAAACCAATTCTAATGTTGTAGAACAGAAAGTAGCGTTAATAAATGTGTGAACAACATAACAACAAATCTAGACTTTGCAACTTAAAAAATAGAGAAGCAAAACGAATTAGTAAGTAAAAAAACTTGATTTTTAATACCTTTTTATCTTGTAGAACGAATTCAATCGAGAAAGTAGTGTCTGAATTGTAACGATCCGGGACCAGTGTTTTAAAAGGCATTTCTGGGACTCGCTCGGGGCTCGTTCCTGAGCGGGGCACTTGCAAAACGCCTTGGGGCTCATGTATGGGGCTTAGTTCTGTGAGGCTTACGTCCCAAGCGCCCGACCGTGCGCCCTAAACATGTCTAACGCCCAACGCTCAGGGCTCGCCTAACATTCTAACGCAAATCACGTGTCGAATTTCCTAATTAATATCGATGACCTTCAAAATTCTTTAACAAATTAATGATAAAAGTTTTATTCATCGATAGAAATATGAAGATTGAGCATAACTCTAATAATGAGACATAGTATTGCGAATTTATATCTTCACTTGTTATTGGTCGTGTCTTAGTTCATTTGTCCCTCCTTGTTATACACTTTTATTAATTTGATATCTTAAACTAATTTATATTTATTCATGAAGGAGTAATATTTTAATTATCGTACTAATAAGATTTTATTAATTATTTACTTTTAGGAAGGTAAAATGTGGAGTTTGATCATTTTTTTAAAGAAATTGTAAGTTTTTAATTATTTGAAAGTTAAAGACGTTATACGTGATTTGTATGCATTAGTTATACTTAAGAATCATGCTAGATATTTTATATATATATAAGATGAACCGCATATATATATATATTACATATTTATAGTTTTCTTCAATTTTTATGCAATTTTACATATTTATAAATATTTACTGTCATTATATTATTTTATAAAATATTAAAAATTAAATACCTATGGGGATTACGCCCCGTGCCTTGGGGCTTACGCCTCGCCGAGGCATATGTAAAACATCTCGCCTTACGCCCACGCCTTTTAAAACACCGATCTGGGACTTCCCACAGACGAACAACCCGAACTTTCAACTTCCATTGCATTTTCGAAATTGTTATATCCTTGATTAAATCACTGTGAGTGGCCATAATTTGCAGAATCCTTTTGTTTTGTTGAATTTATTATATATGTTTGCCTTTGGTTTATGTATAGAGTAACAATGGAAGATGTGGAAGTTGGCATAGTCAGTTTTGAGCTGTTCATATGGTTACCGATCGTGCGTAGGTTTAGATAGCATAGGTTTAGATAAAATCTGACTCAGCGGTTAGAGTATCACTTTCATACGGCGAGAATCATTGATTCAAATCCAATAATAGGTAAAATCGATCGAAACTCGTGTATCTGACTACTTCATGCATGCTCCACTTGGCTCGAGGGGATATAGCTCAGTTGGTAGAGCTCCGCTCTTGCAATTGGGTCGTTACGATTACGGGTTGGAGACTACTTTTGATAAGCCATTTTTTGGTTTCTTTTAAAACTTTTCAAAATAATTTTATTTTTCCTTTTAAAACTTTTAGAGTTATAAAATATTTCTTTTTGAATTTTTCAACTTTTTTTTGGTGTGTATTCACGTTCACATGTAGACATATTATCAAAATAGTTATAATTATGCACAAGATAATTTACTTACTTGCATGAACTCCATTAATTCGCCAATTATTTTAACTTGAACAACGTCTTTTGCTAATTCTTCCGAGACGGAGTAACTCTGTTGAGAGATGGTTTGAGTCAACCTTTCAGAGTAATTATCTCGAACAGAAATTAATCTGTATTAAAGAAAGAGTAAAATAGTCAGATGTATAGTTGAAAAAATAGATTTGAGTATAGTTGGTAGGCAAAAAAATATATTAAACTGTATTTTAAACTCGTCATATTGAGAAAAATTTGGATTAATCCATAGCTTTGATGTATTCCAAGTATTGCGCACAAAATATGAATCTGTGAAACAGCGTATGTATAAGATGTAATGAATAACTCTTCACCAAATAAAGACATGTTAATAATATAATTTTACCTTGAAATTTATGTGCTTTTATAAGCTGCATAACAACAACAATAGGTTGATTGTTAGAATTTAGCAGGTGAGGTACAATTTGATCAACAAATTTGCCCCAGAATGTAGCAGACAACTTGTTCCTCCTAACAAATAAAAATAGATATATAAATTTTAGCTGATGGAATTGCCAAATCCATCAATAATCAATGGATTGAGTATTTATTCTTACTCATAATCTTCTAGTTCGATATTCATAAACTTCGTAGAAATTCCAGCTTGTATGTGCCTTTTTACCTCACTAAAACTGACAATTTCTCCGATCAGATCTAAAGAATAAGAAGATATCAAAATAAAAGGCAGAAAAAGATCATTATTAGAATTTTGAGGTGAAAGTTATTTTTACCGAATAATTCAGTCTCGTCCACATCAACCTTATTTATCAATTGATCATATGGCCGCAGATCAAAGATATTCATTGGGAAAAGTGGATCAGATATTTCAGCCACTGTTGTCCGTTGAGTAAATGTGAGCCTTAAGTTATGTTTTGTGATTTTGAACCTCTCTTTATTTTGACAAACGATAAAGTACGCCATAACATATAATTCAAGCTCATTAATTTGTGTTTTGAAAAGATGCAGCACTGACTTGCCAATAGAAGCTTGTATCCGATTTTCCTTCAAAGAAATCACATTAAATACATACATATAGTTATTAAAAATGGAAGAAGAACATAGTTAATCCATCTTTGCAACTTAAAAAACAGAGAAGCAAAACAAATTAGTAAGACAAAAAAAGTGATTTGTAGTATCTTCTAATCTTGTAGAACCAATTCAATCGAGAAAGTGGCGTTAATAAATGTACGAAGAACATAACAACAAATTCAAATTTTGCAAAACTTAAAAAATAGAGAAGCAAAACGAATTAGAAAGTAAAACAAATGATTTTTAATACATTTTCATCTTGTAGAACGACACTTTTGCTATTTTTTCTTCGGGAATCAAACAACTTGCTATTTTAAATATTTTTTCGATAAAAACACGTAGAGATTCAATAAATACATTGATGAGAAGGCAGAAATAAGCAAAATAGCAAAAGAGTTAAGAGCATTCAGATTAAAAAAACGAAAAGGAAAAAGTGGAATGAATAGAGAACATGTGCAGAGGTGCAAAAGCACTGAAGCAGTGAAAGGAAATAAGCTTTTTCTGAAACTCAAGGAGACAAATAACACAGCGAGAAAGAGAGAACGCCAGAAGTACCAAAACAGTGCAAGCAAAAAAGAAAACCAATTCTAATGTTGTAGAACCAATTCAATCAAAAAAGTAGCGTTAATAAATGTGTGAAGAACATAACAACAAATCTAGACTTTGCAACTTAAAAAATAGAGAAGCAAAACGAATTAGTAAGTAAAAAAAAAATAGTTTTTAATACCTTTTCATCTTGTAGAACCAATTCAATCGAGAAAGTAGTGTCTGAATTGTAACGATCTGGGACTTCCCACAGACGAACAACCCGAACTTTCAACTTCCATTGCATTTTCGAAATTGTTATATCCTTGATGAAATCATTGTGTGTAGCCATAATTTGCAGAATCCTTTTGTTTTGTTGAATTTCTGATATACGTTTGCCTTTGGTTTATGTATAGAGTAGCAATGGAAGACATAGAAGTTGGCATAGTCAGTTTTGAGCAGTTCATGATGGTTACCGATCGTGCGTAGGTTTAGATAAAATCTGACTCAGCGGTTAGAGTATCGCTTTCATATGGGGAGAATCATTGGTTCAAATCCAATAGTAGGTAAAATCGACCGAAACCATCTGACTACTTCATGCATGCTCCACTTGGCTCGGGGGGATATAGCTCAGTTGGTAGAGCTCCGCTCTTGCAATTGGGTTGTTGCGATTACGGGTTGGAGACTACCTTTGATAAGCCATTTTTTGGTTTCTTTTGAAATTCTTCGAAATAATTTTATTTTTTCTTTTAAAACTTTTAGAGTTATAAAATATTTCTTTTTGAATTTTTCAATTTTTTTTCGTGTGTATTCACGTTCACATGTAGATACGGTTACTTATTTTATTTTTTTTAAACTAAAATATTTAGTTCACAAAAGTAGAGTATTGAATATTGTCGGAGATTTTTTCCCCAAACAGAAGTCTAATAGGATGCTTCTAGCATTTTAATTCTTTAAAAATAAATAACTGACATTTTTATTTAACAAAAGTAGTTTGTATGAGATTTTTTTCCCAAATAATATTTTAGTTCCTATTTTTGTGGAGATATGTCCTAAAGTGCCAAATGTCTTATTTTTATGATGCCACTTGTCAAAAAAAGATGGCTTGCCTCTCCTTTTATTAATAGATAGATTTTTTCGTATGTATTCACGTTCACATATAGATACGGTTACTTGTTTAAAAAAAGAAAAAACTAAAATATTTAGTTCACAAAAGTAGAGTATTGAATATTGTAGGAGATTTTTCCCCAAACAGAAGTCTAATAGGATGCTTCTAACGTTTTAATTCTTTAAAAATAAATAACTGACATTTTTAATTAACAAAAGTAGTTTGCATGAGATTTTTTCCCCAACTAATATTTTAGTTCCTATTTTTGTGGAGATATGTCCTAAGTGCCAAATGTCTTATTTTCATGATGCCACTTGTCAAAAAAAAGATGGTTTGCCTCTCCTTTTATTAACAGATAGATTTTTGTGGAGATATGTCCTAAAGTGTCAAATGTCTTATTTTCATGATGCCACTTGTCAAAAAAGGGGACTTCTGCCTCTCCTTTTATTAATAGATAGATTTTTGTGGAGATATGTCCTAAAGTGTCAAATGTCTTATTTTTATGATGTCACTTGTAAAAAAAAAAAAAAAAAAAAAGAGCTTCTGCCTCACCTTTTATTAATAGATAGATGCTTTTGTCTTCTATCAAAAGTAGAAGAAAGATTCATGCACGATTTAAATGTCTGTTGCCAATAGAAAATGAAGTTTTGATAGATATTGCGCTTTAGATTTTATAGATTTTATGAGTGTATCAAGTATTTAGCGAGATAATTTTCATGTATATCCTTATGTTGATTCCGTGGTAGAAGTATTTTAGCTTGGAAAAATGACCTACAAAAATGAAAGTTTAGATCCTAAAGAATTCTTTAAACACTGAAGTAGTAGCATAGTTGCATATGAATATTTTGAATATCTAACATTTTTCCTGAATTTGAAATATCTAAGAATTGACTCTTATTATTTGGTGACAACAGTCCGAGAAAGGAGGTTTTTCATTGGATGAGAAACGATAGAGAATGCTGCAAAATTTTTATTAAAAGGGTACAGAGATTTTCCAAGCATAGTTGCCCAAGAGCAAGGTGGGTTGCTCTAGTGGTGAGCGCCCGCTATTTTCAACTAAAGATTGTGAGTTCGAGTCACCCCAAGAGCAAGGTTAGAGTTCTTGGAGGGAGGGAGCCGAAGGTCTATCGGAAACAGCCTCTTTACCCAAGAGTAGAAGTTGCCCGGGCCCAACATGAAACATTTCCCGAGGGTATGGTATGGCTTTGTTATTTGCATCGCCAATTAGCTCTTTACTCATCCAAGGCAAACCAGCAAAGACTAAAGTTTTTGCTCTGCTTCACAAATCATGCTGGAAAATAAATGTGTATGGCGAAAAACATTTAACCATTTTCATTGCTAATTAAATCATTAAAAAACTCTGGTAGAAGGTCTAATAAAACCCCTCTAAACATGTCCTTATGGATATAATTCTTTACTTTATTGAAGTCTACCTATGTTCTACAATGTCCCTAAAACTGCATCTGGTGTGGCTGAAGTCTACCTATGTTCTACAATGTCTCAAACTTCATCAACAAACTGCTGCATTGGATATAGAAATGACACACATAGAGAACATCATATTACCTATTCGCTGCATAAAATATATGAATGACAACGTGCATCATGAGACTTCATTCTTTCAGTTGGGCAATTAACAACCGATTTTGTTGAAGAATTGCATTTTTGTCGCTCCAATTCTTTTGTAATAAGCAAAATGCTGGTAGACATAGGTAAAATGTCATTCATGTAAAAATAGAGTACAGGTAAACACATGTAATCTTTTTTAATGTGAAAGTACAGAGGTACAGTTTCAATTTACTTTATGTCTAAAATAACTATTGATACCTAATTCGAAAATAATGCCTGAAAGATTCACTTTGAAATGAAGCAGCAGCAACACATATTGATCTATTCTAACATATATTAAAAAGCATCATTAGGTAAACATAGATCTGTCTTGAGACTCTTATGAAATAAAATTTGATAAGCTTAACCTTAATTTTAGTAGGTCTGCTTTCTCTTGGGCTAACTTCTACTAAATTTAGCTTAAGGGGTTGATCCCAAGAAACTATACATTGATTAATATGGTGCCACAAATTTAGATTTATGGATCAGATGAATTCCAAGCTATTTTCATCGTGCCAATCGACTAAGAACTCAACATGTAGCTTAAATGTGTTATCCAATAATAAAATCAGCATAAAGTAATTTAAATATTAATTTTGATACATCTATATTTTAAAAGGCTTTACAAAACTACTATTGTCAAATAGAGTGAAGCTCCTTTCTAATTTGAATTGTTCACACATTTTTATTTTGAAAAAACTCACAAGACCCAAAAAAAACTTAACACCAAATGAAACAAAAAAACACAAGATGAGAACAAGGAAACCCAGTAGAAAACAGCAGCTAAATGAAACAGAAAAACACAAGATGAGAACAAGGAAACCCAACAGAAAACAGCGATCAAAATGCAAAATCCAAACGAATTACAGAAATTTGCAAGATAATTATGAAATAAAATAACTAAAAAAACCAGTAACATAACCCTCACATGCAGAGGCATACCCAGGACTGGAGCATAGCGGGGGCACCATCTTTAGTATACCAAGTACTGGCTAGCGATAAAGTTCGGCGTTCAAGTCTATAAAAACTTAATGATTATGATAACTATCATCAAAACACAAATTTCGATATTATCGAATATCATTAATTTGGTACTAATATAACATAAGTACATCGTCTACTCATACAGGGTCGGGATTATGTGATTCCACATCAAACTCATCTATAAAATGAGAGGTATTGTCTCTTAAAACTAGAACTTGAATGAAAAGAATTAAACTTCGCCAAGAATACGTCATCTAAATTCACAAGAACAAGAACTTCCTAAAAATAATGATTCCAAGCAAAGTAACATCTTCTTCAATCACCGAAGGATCTTTATTCTCAATCACAGAAGGATCCTTCCTTCTCAATCAAAGAAGGATCTTTCATCTATTTTCGCTTTTTAGGTAGACTATTTTCAATAATCTGCAGCTCTAATTGACCATTCATATGTAAGCAATATGACTAAATTAATATTGAATCAATAAAAACCTTTTCTCCTTAACTAATATTATATTACATACTTGAAATAAAATTAACGTTTTCTCCTCAAAGTGATGCAAGAGTCAACTACTAATCTCGGTATAATTTACATAAATCGAAAATGCAAATGTTTATAATATCTTTCTAGCTCTAAGAATCTTTTCGGAAAAGAAAAAGTTTGTAGCACATTATTTTGCTAAGGTAATATTTTCAAAAGAAAAAAAACGAACTCAAATAAAATCAAAGAAGAAGAGACTCAAATTCAATCATCGTTGTCGTCACCTAATAGGGCTATCGAATTTAGAAAAGATGCAGAGAACTGAAAAAGAATTAACTAAATTGAAGGGAGGGAGAAGAGTTTGCTACTCTATTTGTGGAGGGGGGGGCTAATGAATATTTAGACTTTTGAATGAGCCGGGGATTTGAAAAAAAGGTTAATTAAGTTTTAAGTTTATTATTATGTAGAAGTATCAAATTATAATTGAATTCAGAAAAGGTTATAAAAATATAACCGGTTGACTACTAAGTAATTAAACAATAATTGAATTAAAAAAAAGTAAAAGTAAAATAGAATTATAAAATTTGTAGGAGGCACGATTCGAACTTGGGACATCAGGGAAGTGAAGACACTTTGAGCACTTTCTTCAACCAATGCTTCTGTCCACCTTTTGTGTTTAGGGGGCACACTTAAAATATTTAAGGGGTCCTCACTTTATATGCATATAAATATAAAATATATATAATATATTTTTGCCGAGGTTAACAGGTTCCGGTGACCCCCCACCTCCCAATGTAGGTCCGCCTCTACTCACATGAGATAAGAAAAAGCTCCGTCAAAAAAAGTTAAGAACGAAGAGGAGGTAGAGAGAGCAGGAGTCCTAGAGAGCAAAAAGTGTTCCACTGATAGAAAATGAGACTGAACGTGTTGTCCCACCAACATAAGAGTCAGCCTAGAAATGCGTTAAATGATAACAATACCCTCAGATAAATTGTTAATTTCAGGGAAGCACACATGTTGACCGAGAGGTGCATGCTATTCCCTCTTATTAAGAAGTAATTCTTCCTGGGCAAAAGAGTTTACCGAAGAACCATGAAAATGAATTCTTAATAGCAAAATCCAACATATCTGAAAACCAATTGGCGGAATATCGAATCGTCACCGCCCATGATGTACCTAAACTCAAATTACGAGTCCCTTTTTCCTATGGGAAGCAACAAATTAACCGAAAGATAATAATAAAAGTCCAATCGAAGGCCTTATTCGTTGAAGAATTTTCTCAAACACTTACAGAGCCAAATAAAACAGAAAAATACAAGATGAGATCAAGGAAACTCAGCAGAAATACAGCAGCTAAATGAAATAGAAAAATACAAGATGAGAACAAGGAAACTCAGCAGAAAACAACGATCAAAATGCAAAATTCAAATAAATTATAGAAATTTGCAAGATAATTATGAAATAAAATAACTGAAAAAACCAGTAACATAACCCTCACCTGAGATAAGAAAAAGTTCAGTCAAAAAAAGTTAAGAAAGAAGAGGAGGTAGAGAGAGAGAGCAGAAGTCCTAGAGAGCAAAAAATATTTCACTGATAGAAAATAAGACTGCACGTGTTGTTCCACCAACATAAGAGTCAGCCTAGAAATACGTTAAATGACAACAATACCCTCAGATAAATTGTTAATTTCAGGAAAGCACACATGTTGACCGAGAGGTGCATGTTATTCCCTCTTATTAAGAAGTAATTCTTCCTAGGCAAAAGAGTTTACCGAAGAACCATGAAAATAAATTCTTAATAGCAAAAATCCAACACATCTGAAAACCAATTGGCGGAATATCGATTCGTCACCGCCCGTGGTGTACCTAAACTCAAATTACCAGCTCCTCCTTCCTATGGGAAGCAAAAAAAGTAACCGAAAGATAACAATAAAAGTCTAATCGAAGGCCTGATTCGTTGAAAATTTTTCTCAAACACTTACAGAGCCAAATGAAACAGAAAAACACAAGATGAGAACAAGGAAACCCAATAGAAAATAACAGCTAAATGAAACTGAAAAATACAAGATGAGAACAAGAAAACCCAGCAGAAAATATCGATCAAAATGGAAAATCCAAACGAATTACAGAAAATTACAAGATAATTATGAAATAAAATAATTAAAAATAGCAGTAACATAACCCTCACCTGAGATAAGAAAAAGCTCCATAAAAAAAGTTATGAACGAAGAGGAGGCAGAGAGAGAGGAGAAGTCCTAGAGAGCAAAAAGTGTTCCACTAATAGAAAATGAGATTGCACGTGTTGTTCCACCGACATAAGAGTCAGCCTAGAATACGTTAAATGACAACAATAACCTCAGATAAATTGTTAATTTCAGGGAAGCACACATGTTGACTGAGAGGTGCATGATATTCCCTCTTATTAAGAAGTAATTCTTCTTGGGCAAAAGAGTTACCGAAGAACCATGAAAATGAATTCTTAATAGTAAAAATCCAACACATCTGAAAACCAATTGGCGGAATATCGAATCGTCATCGCCCATGATGTACCGAAACTCAAATTACCAACCCCTCCTTCCTATGGGGAGCAACAAATTAACCGAAAGATAATAATAAAAGTCCAATCAAAGGCCTGATTCGTTGAAAAATTTTCTCAAACATTTACAGAGCCAAATGAAATAGAAAAACACAAGATGAGAACAAGGAAACCCAGCAGAAAACAACGATCAAAATGCAAAATCCAAATGATTTACAGAAATTTACAAGATAACTATGAAATAAAATAACTTAAAACAACAGTAACATAACCCTCGCCTGAGATAAGAAAAAGCTCCGTCAAAAAAAGTTAAGAACGAAGAGAAGGTAGAGAGAGAGAGAGAAAAGTCCTAGAGAGCAAAAAGTGTTCCATTGATAGGAAATGAGACTGCACGTGTTGTCCCACCAACATAAGAGTTAGCCTAGAAATACATTAAATGACAACAATATCATCAAATAAATTATTAATTTCAGGGAAGCACACACGTTGACCGAGAGGTGCATGCTATTCCCTCTTATTAAGAAGTAATTCTTCCTGGGCGAAAGAGTTTACCGAAGAACCATGAAAATGAATTCTTAATAGCAAAAATCCAACACATCTGAAAACCAATTGGTAGAATATCGAATCGTCACCGCCCAAGATGTACCTAAACTCAAATTACCAGCCTCTCCTTCCTATGTGAAGTAACAAAAAGTACCGAAAGATAATAATAAAAGTCTAATCGAAGGCCTGATTCGTTGAAAAAATTTCTCAAACACTTACAGAGCCAAATAAAACAGAAAAATACAAGATGAGAACAAGGAAACCCAGCAGAAAACAGCAGCTAAATGAGATTGCACGTGTTGTTCCACCAACATAAGAGTCAGCCTAGAATACGTTAAATGACAACAATAACCTCAGATAAATTGTTAATTTCAGGGAAGCACACATGTTGACTGAGAGGTGCATGATATTCCCTCTTATTAAGAAGTAATTCTTCCTGGGCAAAAGAGTTACCGAAGAACCATGAAAATGAATTCTTAATAGTAAAAATCCAACACATCTGAAAACCAATTGGCAGAATATCGAATCGTCATCGCCCATGATGTACCGAAACTCAAATTACCAACCCCTCCTTCCTATGGGGAGCAACAAATTAACCGAAAGATAATAATAAAAGTCCAATCAAAGGCCTGATTCGTTGAAAAATTTTCTCAAATATTTACAGAGCCAAATGAAATAGAAAAACACAAGATGAGAACAAGGAAACCCAGCAGAAAACAACGATCAAAATGCAAAATCCAAATGATTTACAGAAATTTACAAGATAACTATGAAATAAAATAACTTAAAACAACAGTAACATAACCCTCGCCTGAGATAAGAAAAAGCTCCGTCAAAAAAAGTTAAGAACGAAGAGAAGGTAGAGAGAGAGAGAGAGAGCAGAAGTCCTAGAGAGCAAAAAGTGTTCCATTGATAGGAAATGAGACTGCACGTGTTGTCCCACCAACATAAGAGTTAGCCTAGAAATACATTAAATGACAACAATATCATCAAATAAATTATTAATTTCAGGGAAGCACACACGTTGACCGAGAGGTGCATGCTATTCCCTCTTATTAAGAAGTAATTCTTCCTGGGCGAAAGAGTTTACCGAAGAACCATGAAAATGAATTCTTAATAGCAAAAATCCAACACATCTGAAAACCAATTGGTAGAATATCGAATCGTCACCGCTCAAGATGTACCTAAACTCAAATTACCAGCCTCTCCTTCCTATGTGAAGTAACAAAAAGTACCGAAAGATAATAATAAAAGTCTAATCGAAGGCCTGATTCGTTGAAAAAATTTCTCAAACACTTACATAGCCAAATAAAACAGAAAAATACAAGATGAGAACAAGGAAACCCAGCAGAAAACAGCAGCTAAATGAGATTGCACGTGTTGTTCCACCAACATAAGAGTCAGCCTAGAATACGTTAAATGACAACAATAACCTCAGATAAATTGTTAATTTCAGGGAAGCACACATGTTGACTGAGAGGTGCATGATATTCCCTCTTATTAAGAAGTAATTCTTCCTGGGCAAAAGAGTTACCGAAGAACCATGAAAATGAATTCTTAATAGTAAAAATCCAACACATCTGAAAACCAATTGGCGGAATATCGAATCGTCATCGCCCATGATGTACCGAAACTCAAATTACCAACCCCTCCTTCCTATGGGGAGCAACAAATTAACCGAAAGATAATAATAAAAGTCCAATCAAAGGCCTGATTCGTTGAAAAATTTTCTCAAACATTTACAGAGCCAAATGAAATAGAAAACCACAAGATGAGAACAAGGAAACCCAGCAGAAAACAACGATCAAAATGCAAAATCCAAATGATTTACAGAAATTTACAAGATAACTATGAAATAAAATAACTTAAAACAACAGTAACATAACCCTCGCCTGAGATAAGAAAAAGCTCCGTCAAAAAAAGTTAAGAACGAAGAGAAGGTAGAGAGAGAGAGAGAGAAGTCCTAGAGAGCAAAAAGTGTTCCATTGATAGGAAATGAGACTGCACGTGTTGTCCCACCAACATAAGAGTTAGCCTAGAAATACATTAAATGACAACAATATCATCAAATAAATTATTAATTTCAGGGAAGCACACACGTTGACCGAGAGGTGCATGCTATTCCCTCTTATTAAGAAGTAATTCTTCCTGGGCGAAAGAGTTTACCGAAGAACCATGAAAATGAATTCTTAATAGCAAAAATCCAACACATCTGAAAACCAATTGGTAGAATATCGAATCGTCACCGCCCAAGATGTACCTAAACTCAAATTACCAGCCTCTCCTTCCTATGTGAAGTAACAAAAAGTACCGAAAGATAATAATAAAAGTCTAATCGAAGGCCTGATTCGTTGAAAAAATTTCTCAAACACTTACAGAGCCAAATAAAACAGAAAAATACAAGATGAGAACAAGGAAACCCAGCAGAAAACAGCAGCTAAATGAAACAGAAAAACACAAGATGACAACAAGGAAACCCAACAGAAAATAGCAATCAAAATACAAAATCCAAACAAATTACAGAAAATTGCAAGATAATTACGAAATAAAATAACTGAAAATAGCAGCAACATAACCCTCACCTGAGATAAGAAAAAGATCCGTCTAAGAACGAAGAGAAGGTAGAGAGAGAGAGAGAGAGCAGAAGTCCTAGAGAGCAAAAAGTGTTCCACGGATAGAAAATTAGACTGCACACGTTGTCCCACCAACATAAGTCAGCATAGAAATAAGTTAAATGACAAAATTGTTAATTTCAGGGAAGCATGTGCTATTCCCTCTTGTTAAGAAGTAACTAGTATAAAATATTTTGTACTATCTTGACACTTGGCTTAATCTTATGAATAATATTTTTTGGTCCTAAAATTGCTAAGTGACTTTTTATTATGCTGTCACTCGGCTTAATATGATGTCCTTGTCTTTCCTTTTATTACATATATATATATATATATATATATATATATATATATATATATATATATATATATATATATATATATATATATATATATATATATATATATATATATATATGTGTGTGTGTGTGTGTGTGTGTGTGTGTGTGTGTGTGTGTGTGTGTGTGTGTGTGTGTGTACCTCATTTAATATAACATAGATTTCTTACTTCGTCCAAAATATATGAATTTTATTATTTTGTAAAAAATGTATCAATATTTTGATTATTTACTTCCTACATTATATGGAATAAGATTAGACCTTCTTCTATTTTGTTTTCAAAATAAAGTTTTGATATTTACATATTTTACATCGTCCAAAATATATGTTCTTTTATTATTTGTGTAAATGTATCAATATTTTTAGAATATGTTTTCTACATTATATGGAATAAGCAATTAGACTTTTCTTGTATCTTATTTTCAATTTTTTTATTTTTAACTATGTTGCTTGTAATTAATTTTAAATTCAAATTAGACTTTTCTTCTATATTTAAATTCAAATTAAAAAATAGTAACTAATATTATTATTATTATTATTATTATTATTATTAATTATTATTATTATTATTATTACTATTATTGTCTATAATAATTTTATTATCTATTAACTTATTCATCGTTCTTTTTAATATTATTATTATTATTTATTATTATTACTATTATTAATATGTTATTATTATAATTATATTATTATTATTGTTTAATTCTCTCTCTCTCTCTCTATATATATATTATATATATATGAATTGTTATTATTATATTATTATTATTATTATTATTTACTACTCATATATATTATATATAAATTGGTATTTCTTTTATTTTTCGTTTTTATAGATAATTATAAGATATCTATATTTATTAATTCAAGTAGTGTAACCAATTAACTCAAAATTTGAAAAAAAAAAAAAAATAGTTAGAAAGGTAGTTTATTTTGTCTTAACATTGCCACTTGGCTTTTTGTGGTTATGCCACTTGTCTTAATATAGTGTTTTTGCTTCTCCTATTCTATTATTATTATTATTATTATTATTATTATTATTGTTTAATTCTATATATATATATATATATATATATATATATATATATATATGAATTGTTATTATTATTATATTATTATTATTATTATTATTTACTACTCATATATATTATATATAAATTGGTATTTCTTTTATTTTTCGTTTTTATAGATAATTATAAGATATCTATATTTATTAATTCAAGTAGTGTAACCAATTAACTCAAAATTTGAAAAAAAAAAAAAAATAGTTAGAAAGGTAGTTTATTTTGTCTTAACATTGCCACTTGGCTTTTTGTGGTTATGCCACTTGTCTTAATATAGCGTTGTCCCACCAACATAAGTCAGCATAGAAATAAGTTAAATGACAAAATTGTTAATTTCAGGGAAGCATGTGCTATTCCCTCTTGTTAAGAAGTAACTAGTATAAAATATTTTGTACTATCTTGACACTTGGCTTAATCTTATGAATAATATTTTTTTGTGCTAAAATTACTAAGTGACTTTTTATTATGCTGTCACTCGGCTGAATGTGGACATTATTTTCCTTTTATTATATAAAGATAATATAATATATAATATATAGATACATCATTTAATATAACATAGATTTCTTACTTCGTCCAAAATATATGAATTTTATTATTTTGTAAAAAATGTATCAATATTTTGATTATTTACTTCCTACATTATATGGAATAAGATTAGACCTTCTTCTATTTTGTTTTCAAAATAAAGTTTTGATATTTACATATTTTACATCGTCCAAAATAAATATTTTTTTATTATTTGTGTAAATGTATCAATATTTTTAGAATACGTTGTCTACATTATATGGAATAAGCAATTAGACTTTTCTTGTATCTTATTTTCAAATTTTTTTATTTTTTTATTTTTAACTATGTTGCTTGTAATTATTTCAAATTTAAATTAGACTTTTCTTCTATATTTAAATTCAAATTAAAAAATAGTAACTATTATTATTATTATTATTATTATTATTATTATATTAATATTATTATTATTATTATTATTATTATTATTATTATATTATTATTATTACTATTATATTTATTATTATTATTATTATTACTATTATATTATTATTATGTTATTATTACTATTATATTATTATTAATAATATTTATTATTATTACTATTATTATTATTATGTTATTATTATAATTATATTATTATTATTATTGTTTAATTCTCTTGATAAATATATATATATATATATATATATATATATATATATATATATATATATATATTGAATTATTATTATTATTATTATTATTATTATTATTATTATTATTATTATTATTATTTACTATAAAATTTATACATGAATTGGTATATTTTTTATTTTTCGTTTTTATAGATAATTATAAGATATCTATATTTATTAATTCAAGTAGTGTAACCAATTAACTCAAAATTTAAAAAAAAAAAAAAATAGTTAGAAAGGTAGTTTATTTTGTCTTAACATTGCCACTTGGCTTTTTGTGGTTATGCCACTTGTCTTAATATAGTGCTTTTACTTCTCCTATTCTATTATTATTATTATTATTATTATTATTATTATTATTATTATTATTATTATTATTATTATTATTATTATTATTATTATTATTAATATAGTTTTTATTATTATTATTATTATTATTATTATTATTATTATTATTACTATTACTATTATTATTATTATTATTATTAGTCTTTTATTATATAAAGATAATATAATATATAATATATAGATACATCATTTAATATAACATAGATTTCTTACTTCGTCCAAAATATATGAATTTTATTATTTTGTAAAAAATGTATCAATATTTTGATTATTTACTTCCTACATTATATGGAATAAGATTAGACCTTCTTCTATTTTGTTTTCAAAATAAAATTTTGATATTTACATATTTTACATCGTCCAAAATATATGTTCTTTTATTATTTGTGTAAATGTATCAATATTTTTAGAATACGTTTTCTACATTATATGGAATAAGCAATTAGACTTTTCTTGTATCTTATTTTCAATTTTTTTATTTTTAACTATGTTGCTTGTAATTAATTTAAATTCAAATTAGACTTTTCTTCTATATTTAAATTCAAATTAAAAAATAGTAACTAATATTATTATTATTATTATTTTTATTATTATTCTTTTTTTTATATTTATTTATTATTATTATTATTATTATTATTATTATTATTATTATTATTATTATTATTAGCTTCCTCCTTTGAAGTCTAACCGCTGAGGATACCGACTTTCCAACCTTGTGTTGGACTACTCGCAGTATTATTATGTTATTATTATAATTATATTATTCGATTGTCACTTTAAGTTGAAAAAACTCCCTTATATACCCCTCCTGGGGGGAGGGGGGAGTGAAAATGAGGTGTGACAGATGCCACTTGGCTTTTTGTGGTTATGCCACTTGTTTTAATATAGTGCTTTTGCCCTTCCTTTTATATTTTCATTTTTATAGATAATTATAAGATATCTATATTTATTAATTCAAGTAGAGTGACCAATTAATTCAAAACTTAAAATTCAAAAGGGTTGTTAGTAAGGTAGTTTTTTTGTCTTAACAATGCCACTTGGCTTTTGGTGATTATGCCACTTGTCTTAATATAGTGTTTTTGCTTCTCCTATTCTATATAGATAGATAGATAGGGCATCATCCCCTCATTACATTCTCTTTTAATAATATTATTATTCTCTCTCTCTCTCTCTCTCTCTCTCTCTCTCTCTATATATATATATATATATATATATATATATATATATATATATATATGAATTGGTATTATTATTATTATTATATTATAATTATTATATTATTTACTTCTCATATATATTATTTATGAATTAGTATTTTTTTATTTTTCGTTTTTATAGATAATTATAAGATATCTATATTTATTAATTCAAGTAGTGTAACCAATTAAGTCAAAATTTAAAATTTAAAAAAATAAATTAGTTAGAAAGGTAGTTTATTTTGTCTTAACATTGTCACTTAATTTTTTGTGGTTATGCTACTTGTCATAATATAGTATTTTTGCTTCTCCAATTGTAGATAGATGTGGAGGTAAGGGCAACTTTGTGCCGAAGACTATTGAATTGTTTATTTTTAATAAATAAAGTTTAGGGGTTTTTTAGACATTTATTGATTAAAAAAAAAACCCACAAAACCTCTTACTATTAAATCCTACCAGTCGAGTTTCGATTGTTGGAAGGTCCGAAACCCAACACTGAGAGAGTAGGCAGCATCTCTCTTTGGAAGTAGAATTATGTCGAATTCAGTGAACTTGGAGGATGTTCCATCGGAGAGCATCACGACGGAGATCCTCCGCCGTATGCGGTGCTCCTCTAAGCCCGACAAACGTCTTATTCTCATCGGTAATTAATACTTACCTCCCTTTATTACTATATTCATCTCTCCTCTGTTTTTTTTTAATCTCTGCATTTGTTTCGACTCAAAATTGTTTCTTTTCAGTATTTCATACGTTTCCCTGTCAGATCCAGACTTTAGCCATTTTCCTGCATCCAAATTTGTTAATTTTCTTTTTCTGGAGGATCTCTGAAAAAAGAAACGGGCCCGAATGTACAGAAACGGGTTTAAAGGATTTTAATGCACGCAACTACTTGGTGAGGCGTCGTTGTTGTTGTACTTCTAGTTTATTCTTTTTGCATTTTGTTTTAAGATTTTCTTTGTGTAGGTTCGTTTTTTTTTTTTGGGGGGGGGGGGGGGGTGCTTCTACATACTGGAAAGGAGATGAAATTTCTGGGAAATCGATGATTTATGTGCTTTTACAAGTAGCAAGGGGTCTTCCACTTTTTGTTTTGCTTTTAGATTTTTGGTAGGGAGACCCTGGAAATTTTGTCAAAAACACCGCACTGTAGAAAAAAATAAGCATTATTTCAAAATTACTTAATTCATTAAAAGAGTTTGATTGTTAATGCTAATGTCTAAGATTTTCATAGGTATGTATGTTAAGCTGATCTCTCGAGATCTGAACTCTTAATACGAAGAGTCCTGAGATAGTCCTAATCTAATTGAATCAACAGATTCACATGGAAAATGGGGTTAGTTAATACTGAGCTGGTTTCTCGGTTGGGTTTGAAAATGAGTCCATGAAATTTGGAACTGTGGACTGCATTGAGAGTGTGAGGGTCTCAAAGCCTTCCTCATTTTTAAAAATACGTAAAAAGAATCTGAAGAAGATCTCTGGCTAGCTATAGGGATATTGGATCAATTTTGAGTGAGGAAGTGAAGGCTAAAAATGATTACTTGGTGAGATAGAAAGAAAAATTCCTGAATCATAAGGTAGAAGAAGTTGCTCATTGTGCATCTGCAAAAGAATTATTTTATTCGTTTTTGAAAACAAGTACATGGACCGATGATGAAAATTTTTGGGGATTGTTTACAGATATGTGGTTGAGATGGTTAGGAAAGATAAAGACACTAGCCAGAATAAGGGGCGGAGCCAAGATTTAAAGTTTACGGGTTTTGGATTTTAGTCAATTTAAGTTACTGGGTTCTAAATGAATAATTTATACATATTTAATGAATTCCTTAGGACAAATACAGGTTTTGGACTAAAGTTACTAGGTTCGGCCGATCCCGTAACTTATATAGTGGCTCCGCCCCTGGTCGTTACCTCTTATCAAAAAAGAAAAAAAAAATGTCAGGAAAAATAATATTATGCTCAAAGGTGCCAAAGAGTATCATCAATCATGCAAAAGAAGAACTGAGTAAGAAGATGGTAAGATTTGCCTTATTTTGATGCAAGAAGGCTTGAATTAGAAGACATGCTCCATCCTTTCCCTGTATTGCATGAAATTGGCTTCGAGGAGGTGATAAAATATTACTTGAGGATCTCGACAATTGAAAGTGGCACATATTTTGTTGTGATGCTGTAGATTGGGAAGATTGAAAATAAAGAATTTTGATATCTCTATCTCATTTGATTGAGATGAAATTTATATATATGCTCTGTTTGCTTGCTCAAACATATTTCTTTCCCTAACTTATGTTATCCTTTTTAAACTAAAGGGTCTTTGGCTGACTCAACTAATTTTCAGTTTGATATAATGTTAAATTGTATCTTTTTTTTTGTATATAGAACAAATTTTATTAACCAACTGGAAGTATTACAACGAAAAAGAACTGCAGAACTGCAGCACATAGTTTGAGTAGAACACAACCCAGTCACGTCTAAGCTTCAGGCCCTGGCCAACACACTAAAGAGGATAAAAGTTCAGGGTTTGCAACTTCAACTCTAACTTAGGTATTGAATGTCCCCCATAGAAGATCTCCTGGATAATAGTTTTGATAATAAGCTTAGTGCTCCTACTCTTTCCCTGGAAAAGTCTCATGTTTCTTTCTTTCCAAAGATGATACACACTACCGGCTATAGCCATTCTGAGAATATGAGCATTGACAGTTTTCGCATTGCAATGAGTCACCATCCACTGCAGTACTTCTTGCCATCCTAGAGCCAAAAATTGTAACTTTATTTACGTCTTTGCATTGACACTACTCTTTGTTGATGAAAGCCCTTGAAAGTATTTGCTTTTTGACTAGTTTGACTTTTGCTATTACTAGCAGGAAGTAGCAGTACTATTCTCTCTTAAAGCTCATTATAAACTCTTTGGATTGCAATTTGTCAATAAGAAAAACTGTTTTATTTGCCATAATCATTTTCCTTCGCTGAAAGCTCTTTGAAAGTGTGGAGATGCTAACCCACTCACGTGCGACCCAAAACTGTGTTGGGATGAACTTCTTTTTAAAGTGGAGGCAAGAGCTTTTCAATTGATGCCACGTGCTTCAACAGGAGCAGTGACAAATATGTCACCTCTCATGTTGCTTCGGACTCTTGACCATATTTTTGTTCTCTAAGATAATTTCTTAAAGCTCAAAAGGGGGTAGATGTCTAAGTGATTAATATTTCTAAATTTGAAAATTGCAAGTTTTCTATTGCAGGAGTTTGTATTCCTTTTCTATCATCAAGTATGGTGATCTATAACTGGACTAACTTAAGTACTCTCCAGATGGGTTACACCTTGCCTAGTTTAGGAATCTTGCCCGCTTGAGGATTTTTGATAAAATGAATTTAGGTGTGGAGCTAATTTCTCTATCAAAACTTTTTGATGTGTTCTCTCCTTTTATTTTTCCTTCTAATTGACACTTTTTTAATTCATAGCAATTGTGTTTCTCCATTTGGCTTTAGGATTCCTGGAGAAATGATTTCATCCATGGACTTAAAGTTAATTCAGCTTAGTTTACTATAGCTTTGGCCTTTGAGACGTAAAAACGGAGTTGCTTAGTTTTGTCCTTTGAGACAAAAGGCAGAGTTGCTTTCTTTTCAATATTGTAGTTGTTGCATTGGCATGCTTATATGGATTGCTTTGTAAATGTGCAATGGTTCTCTGCTAGTTTGCTATATTCTTGAAACATTAAAACACTTAAGTAGCTTTTCTCTGTAATATTGTAGTTGTTGAGTTTTCTAAATAGATGTATTCTGCAGGCCCACCTGGATCTGGGAAAGGTACACAATCTCCAGTTATCAAGGATGAGTACTGCTTATGTCATTTAGCCACGGGTGATATGCTGAGAGCTGCTGTCGCTGCCAAAACGCCTCTGGGCATTAAGGCGAAGGAGGCCATGGATAAGGTCAAACTGGTTTCTTTTGGTTAATTAATTGTAATTCTCTTCCTACTTCAATCATAAAATATTCAGGACACCACAATGGTTGTCGTTGTCATTGTGAAATTGTTTTGCTCTTGTCATTTCAGGGAGAACTTGTTTCTGATGACTTGGTTGTTGGGATAATAGATGAAGCATTGAAGAAACCTTCGTGTCAAAAAGGATTCATTCTTGATGGATTTCCAAGGACTGTGGTGCAAGCAGAAAAGGTCTCCTACCTCCTTAGGCACCTGAAAATATATACTTTTATTGGCTTTATGATTATTGTGTTAGTATTGTTCCTATGAGATCTCCAGATTCATGCCTTTCTATATTCATACAGCTTGATGAGATGCTTCAAAATCGGGGGACCAAAGTTGATAAAGTTCTTAATTTTGCAATTGATGATGCTATTTTGGAGGAGAGAATTACCGGGCGTTGGATCCACCCAGCTAGTGGCAGGAGCTACCATACAAAGTTTGCATCTCCTAAAGTTCCTGGGATAGATGATGTAAGCTTATACCATGAATTCTCTTTTTTCTTGTAATGATAATACAATCCCCTCCCTTAAAATTGTTCATGGCATGATATCTACACTATAAACAATTTAGGCTCTTTTACTAATTAATAGTTTTAATTGTCTGTCATGCAACTTTAATTTCTAATGTAAATATTTAGCTTCACAACTGTCTATTAGGGGTATTTCTCTTAGGCCTGAGGCTAAGTCAATTGGTTTGTCTTCATGAAGGTCACTGGAGAGCCTTTGATACAACGCAAAGATGACACCGCTGCTGTTCTTAAGTCAAGGCTGGAATCCTTCCATAGGCAAACTGAACCGGTATACTTCTTTTTAGCTCTAAGTTGCTTTGGTTGAGAGTTGATCTCAAGCTTATTTGAATTGTTCATGACGGGACTGACTAAGATCTTGTTTGGGAAAGCATCTGCCAGACTAACAATTGCATTTGGCATTGGACTTAATTTACAATCTGTTTGGCAAACTTAATCACATTGATGTTTAGATTGTCAAGAGTGATTTTTCATGCTGCAATTTAGGCTAGACTTTTCACATCAAAACTTAGATTATTTGTAGTTACGTAGTTGTTTCATAAATTTATTAGCTTGTTTTGGCAATCCAATTTTAAGTAAGGTTCCATTTTTGATGTTCAAAAGTGGGCTCCCGTCTTCTGATTGCCTTTGCGCAGAGTTGTAAACAAAATATTTTGGTTTTGATGTGCAGGTAATTGACTACTATGCGAAAAAGAATATGGTAGTGAACCTTCCTGCAGAGAAATCACCTCAGACGGTCACAAATGAAGTGAAGAAAGCCCTCTCATGACGGAAGGATGCTTTAACCTCTCTTCTTTTCTTTCTTTCGTCTTGAAGATCTGAAAACTGGAACTCTGAAGTTTTGATTTACTGACAACATCTCTAGATGGCTGAGTCACCTGAATGTTGGTGAGTTTATTTCTTTCTGCACATTGATAGACTAGTAGGCTTTTTGTTGCCTACTAGTGTGTTGTACCCAGATTAGGAGGCCTTTATTTTGCAAGGAGAATAAAAGATACAAAGTAGGAGCCACCACCTTTTCGGGGTGATTGCCAGATAATTGCTGGGCTTCTGGACATGTTTGGATATTTAACGCATGTAGGCATGCCACATTAATAAGATTGAGACGTTGAATTATTAACAGTAAACTCTCTTCCTGTCATTGCACTGTCTAACGTGCAATTCAGAAACAGACTTTGTTTGATTTATTTTTGGCTAATTGAAACTAGCATACAGGACCTTCATTTGAAGTTTGTTTTCTCAACCCTGTAATGTGCAATAAACAATCTGTTTAAATAGCTGAGAATGTTTTAAATAATGATGTCCCGTGGTAGGGTGTATAAGAATAGTAGTACTGAATAAGGTATATTAGTAGTGCTGGAATTAGTAATACTGGGATTATTTCTTATCAACTGTATGGTTTAGTGTATTAAAAATAATATGTATTGCATAATTTATTTATTTTTTAAATTGTTTGTTTATAAAAATACGTTCCACATTGAAAAGGATTTGGAAAGGCAATTCTATTTTTATACATGCTTATTCATATATTAAAAATTATGGTATTGCTAATGCTATGGTTTGCTCTGAATATGGTTATAACTAATAAGTTGAAAACACTACCAAACAAGGGATTAATAATATCAAAGCTAATATATGTATTATTTTCCAACCCTAAAGGTTTAAGGTTCTTTTTATGCTTACATTTTCCTCAGTAAATAACTAAACTTGTGGAAAGTGGAAACTACACAGTTTCTTTTTTTGGAGAAGAAGTAGTACTAAGTTAGTCAGTAGCTGCTACGGCTTCCTTCTGCTGTAGGTTCCTACAAATAACCACAACATGAAAAATCATCAGATTTTCGCTACAGAAATAGAAAATAAAATAGAAGAGAAAAAATTCAAGGGCTAAAACTCTCTTTTTCTTTTTAAGTTCCAAGTGATGCAAAGTGAAAGAGAAGAAAATGATTTCAAGAGTCAAAGGCTGTGTGTCGCACTTTCTGTTTCCTCTTTGAAAAGAAAGTATCATTTTTGATTGTCTAAACACCAAACATGTTTTCTTAACCAAATAAAAATTATTTTCATTTTTGAAAAACAAAAGGGGCGTGAAATAATTTTCCAGCAGTCCTAAACATTTCTTTTCACGTGATGATGTAATAGGATTTAATATATCTACTGGAAGTAAATGAACTTTTACGCAGTCATTGCAATTTAACATGTTCTAAAAATTGACTTGCCTTATTTTTAGATTATTAATTCCACTCTTGTTATATGCAGTTTCCTTCAATACTTTTTAAGCTATCAGTATATTGTGGTTAGACAGGATGTAATATTCAACCTATGCAGTGGTGGAACTGGAACATACCATTGATGCCTTAGCCAACGGGAAAGTTGGTAGAGTTGCACAGACTCATTTGCAGCATGGCAAGCTAGCAGCATATGATTGCGAGGCCTCACCATCCATGCAAATCTCATACACAACATTGAGAACACACATAACACTGCAGCCAAATTGACAAAATTAAAGCTAGGTCAAAATTTCAAAATATAGAAATGTAAATTTTTTTAAGTTGAGGTAATCATTCATGTAGAATCAAAAGCACGAGTTGCAGAAAAGTTAGAGGTAAATTTAGGATTTAGAGGGTGTGGATAAATTTATAATGGTCAAACCAGCTTATAAACATTTTTTATCTTATGGGTTTGATAATCACCAAAAGTGCGTATAAGTCAAAATCAGCTATTTATCTTATAAACACTTTTGATTTGACCATTTTCTATTTTACCCCTAATATCTTTCGTATCTAGAATTACCATTCCCAAACAAAACCTTTAACTTCCTCTTTCCTCTATTTGCATCGTTCTTCTTTCTCCTTGTAAAAATATTTTTAATTTGTATTCTTTGTCATTAGGCAGATTCGGGATTTTAACACCATGGTGCGCCATCAACCCAAGGTAATATTAATTCTTGTCATCATGTCGAGTTGTTGGGCTAAAACGGTCCAATGATATATTTAACATGATATGATATAATCCGCTTTGGGATAAGCCCTCGGCGGCTTTCCCAAAAGACCCCACACCCTTAAGAGCTCCCTATACATTATATGTAAACTCCCAATCTTTTTATCTATCAATGTGAAATTTTGTCCGCACACCCAATAATCTCCCTCTCGAACTAAGTTTCACATGGCCCACTACCACGCAATCGCGAGTCTCTCTCTCAAACCAGTTCCACGTGGCCCATTACCACGATTCACAAGTCAATTTTCGAGATTCATTGTGTGCCTCCTATATCATTAGAGTATTTATGGCCATCGAAGGTTGCAACTAGCTTCTTTTTGTGTGTACGTTTCTAAGTTAAGCAAACTGAGCCCCTGCATCATCATTTTGTCATCGCCATACTCGTCCCTCTGAACCTGAACTCAGATACCAGTTGTTGGGCTAAACCGGTCCAATTGTATTCTTAACATCGTGTGATATTGGCCGCTTTAGGATAAGCCCATACGATTTTTCCTAAAAGACCTTATATCTTTAAGAGATCCCTACACCTTATATTTAGGCTCTCAACATTTTCAGCAACTAATGTGGGACTTTGTTCGTATACCCAACCCAAGTAATGTAAATTTTTTTAGTGTTTTATTAGTTACAACGATTGAATAATATTTGTCTTAAACCTATTTAGTTCTTACCATCAAGATTCAAAGCAATGCTAATTAAATTTTGGTGCCATAAAAATTGAACACTTGTGCAAGTTTTAGGGCAAAAAGAAGTATATATATATATATATATATATATATATATATATATATATATATATATATTCTTTATGTATAATATCCAGAAAAAAAAACATTCCGAGCTAAAAAAAATGGGAGACAAAAAATAAATAATTTGATTGGAATAAAACTAATGATTAAGCAATAATTTGTTTGGGGTAATAATATTTAAGCAAATCTTTTTGTATAACTTAAATCTTACACCCACATAAATTATTTATGGTAATAAAATTTTATAGTGGTTTAAAATAAAGATAAATCTCAATTAAAAGTAATCAATAGCTAGGGGTGGGCATAGTTTGGGCAAAACCGAAATCCAAACAGAAATTTGAGTTTTTTGGATTTTTAGTTTGGATTTTCGGATCGGATTGGATTTTGGTTTTAATTTTTAAAAATTTTGAACTTCGGATTGGATATTGGATTTGGTACTTCGGATTTTTGAATATCCGAAAATCTAATTTTTTTATAATTTATATTTTGTCCATTATCCATATGAAAATAGTAATAAGTTTAATACCCTACTCATTAGATATAATCTCATATATTCAATATTAATTACTAAGTTACTGTCAGAATACTTTCTATTTGGACATGATTTTACTATTGCTACTCCTTATCGGCCGTATTAATGTCTTTATTGCATTTTCTTGATAATAAATTCATCACTTGAATACTATATTTGGATGATTGCAGTAAGAATGAGGAACTTTTCGGGCAATTTAACATGAGTACTTCATTTGGGTAATCATTTCTGTAAAAAAAAAAAAAAAATCCACTTATAATCTCAAACTCGAAAATTCAAAACATACAAACTGATTAATCAGTAACCGAACTTAAAAAATTCGATCGAATTCATCATTAACGTGGATCCG
Organism: Nicotiana tabacum; assembly: GCF_000715075.1. Lineage (NCBI taxonomy): Eukaryota > Viridiplantae > Streptophyta > Magnoliopsida > Solanales > Solanaceae > Nicotiana > Nicotiana tabacum. Next base: position 61,421,636 of record NC_134103.1, on the reverse strand, counting down.
TTGTATGTAAATAACTTTAAGGCTATTTTCGTTAGTGTAGCAGAAAAAAATCATCAAATTCTATTATGAATTTCAATCATTATATTAAGCAAAAAGGGCTCTTAAGGTGTAAATGCAAATGCAATATTAGTTGATAATTTGCGATAGTATTTTTTTACAAAAATAAAGCAAAAGGGGCTGTCTAACTCACCTGCAGTCATGTTGCCAGATATTGCATCGGGGGGCTTATTTGCATCCATTATTCCCTAATTAGAAAATCATTAATATTTGAGAGATATCTAAAACAACTGAAAAATTAAGATGATAGAATTGAAGTTGAGAAGCATACGGAGATGACAAATCCCCAGTTGGCCATAGGACCCCAAAAGTGAGTTGTTTTTGGACCCATTGGACTCTTCAAATATGCCCTCAACGATTCCATCACTTTGTACCTTCACCAAAACAAATACTACTATGTACATATATACTGCTCTTCAAATTATAAGCATGATATTTCAACAGCAAATTAACAAATCAGTTGAAAAATCTTGGGTTGGAGAGTTGTTGATATAAGAGATCGATAAGGTTAAGTAAAGGGAGGGAGTAGTTTTTTTTTTGCTAAGATTTAAGAGGTTAGGGTTAGGCAATACTCTATAGTAGAGGAAGAGGCGTATCAATGCATCATTCACACTACCTTTTGGCCTAAAAAGTCATCCTCATGAGTCATGAGTCTGACGTTTTATGTTTGTTTGTAATGGAAAAATCTTTGGTCGTATTTCAAGATATCTCAGGACCATATTTAATTTAATTTAACAAGGAATTCATTATTTTTTCTGATTAGTTGGGAGCCCATTTTCTAGCTTAACCTTTCTTTAATGTTTGTCCAAATGACTAGATCTGCCAAATTTTTGGCCAAATCTTAAGACCTTTCTTTTTTAGCTCACACATACTTACATCCTTCCCTTATCTAAGCAACGGCTAGAAAATAAAACTCAAAAACACGCTAAACCATTTTTTTGACAATTGATTGATGCTGACAGTACAAAAGCTTTTTACACAATCAACTTATTTTAAAGATAATAACCCTTTTACACTATCAACTTATTTAAAAGATAGCCACATTTTAAAGATAATAATAGCCCATAGTAAGTACGTAGAACTAATAACCTGAAAATTAAGATGCGTGATATTTTATAACAAACAAGTGTTATGTATCTAAATCTCAAGAGTAATTAGGTTGTCTCTAAATAGGATTTAATATATTCACGGGCAGTATAATGAAGTTACCTCCAGGTTTCACATTTTGTAACAAATCTAAAGATAGAAAATTAAGTACAAAATACACAGGAAAGATGAACAATTTACCATCTTATAACTAATTATTAAGATTAGTTATCATATCTTCTTTGAAGACTGCTCAACTATAAATCCACCTCCTTCTGAATTTCGTAAGTCGCATATATTCGTTTACTTAATTTAAGTTCAAATATAAAAACAATCAGGTTTATTTATGTTTATATATATGACTCTAGTTCATAGATAATTAGATTACGAACTCGGAAAACTATTATTTCATTTTCTGTCAGTAGCACAACCTCTTTTTTCTTCTTCTTGTAATTCTTGTTTGGATCGTTGCAAAATAGAAGAACTCTAGTTCAGGTGAAAGATATTGATGTGAAAATAGACATATATACTTGTAATATTTGAAACTATGGCAGAGCTAATCGCTACAAGCTTATATTCATGGGGAGTTTTAACTTTTAATTAGCCCCAGTATTTCAAAGTTAGCGAATTACAAAATGTTTGGATAGATTAAGTTGGGCATTTGATTGGAATCCATCATATATTATGATTCTTATTCTTCATAATTATTTCAATCAGAAAAAATCGAATAACAAATGAAAGGAAAGCAAAATTTCCTTTCCTCAGTGACTTAGAATTTAGAAATAGATTAAATATTCAGTGTTAATTCCCCCTAGAGGCTAGAGTTATTGGCTTATCGCCTTGAGGCATGAGAACATTCTATAGCTCCGTCAAACAAGTTTTTGCTACGGCTGCTAGTAATAAAAGAGCTCCGATTACGTACCTACCAACTCTCCATCAGCTCCAAAATTTATTTCCTCTCCTTTCTAGTTTTACTTTTACCCATAATGCAACTATCTTACCGGATAATTCTATTCATCAAAATTTAGGCAGATAAAAGAAATCACATAATTCTTTGTTTTTGTTAGAATTTAAACTATGATGCCTTTGATTGAACATTTTAAATTTGAATAATGGTTCCCGATTTCATATGAGGATATTTAATTGAACATATAGTTTAATGGGTTAATCTCACTTGTATTATAGTATGCGAAAGTGAAAAAATAATTCGTAATAAAGGATATCTTGAATCAAGTTACATCTTTAGGTTACAACTTGTAACTTATCTATTCAAGTTTGTAATGATGGATTTTCTTACAAATTATTCTCTTTATGGATTCTTCTATTTCGAAGGAATCACATATGTTGTACATATATTCTTGTAACATTAACCCACGAGACATCAAGTCAATTGAAAAACAATCTTGAGATTAAGGTCATTCTTAACCTTCTTTTCTTCTTGTAATGCTCGTAGGATCATTCAAGGCTTGCATTACTTCCTAAGCGAAAATTCTCATGAATTCTCTTCATTATTTAACACTTTCAAGGCACTGTTGACCAAATCTACTAAAAGTGTCACTTGTTCGTATAGGAATTTCTTTGAAACCTTAAGCTCCTTCCAAACTCTTTGTAGAATGACCTTTACTTTTCCTTAAGTTTGGGCATAATACATTTTCCTTTTTGAGTAAATCCTCGATAAGAAACCCATGGTGTTACCACTATTGCAGTCGACAATGATGCCGTTTGAACCGTAGCTTGAGAGCTATTATAGTAAGAATGTGTGTTTCATAACTAGTGTCCATTCTCAATTTTCTATCTCAGTGGCATGTACATGAACATATCCCTGATCATTTAAGTAGGATATTCTGTTTACTCTCTTTAAATCACCCTCTCGATCTAGCCGAAGTGTTGGTGCTACATTCTCTCTGTAACTAGGATACTCGTTTCTTTTGGTTACATAACTTACTTTTAGAGAGGTTGTTTTATTGTTCTCAAAGGAATACCTGCTCAGCCATAGGTTTTGTTGAGGTTCTCTAAACTTTAGGAAAATATCACATAATTCCTTCTTGCTCGTTTTGTTCTAACTGCATAGTTGACACCTTTACCACATCGTTATCTGCCTCCAATAAATTCATTGTATTGTATAATTATTTTGAGTTAACCATACCATCACATTTTCACTAGTAAGTCGCTTTTTGTTATAATAACTCACATCAACCAGAAGCCCGTCAGTTTCTCACAATCTGCATGTACACCAACAAGAGAGAAACATGAGAGGGTGATCCTAGGGGGATGAATCCATATCCACATGCAAACACGGGCAATTTACCATACTACCAGCCCGACGTGGTCACAGACTCAATATCATACTTCGCCTGGCGTGGTCACGATATAACAAAACAATCCATCCGTCGTGGTCACAGGCATAGCATACAATCCTCTCGGCATGATCACATGCATAACAATACAATCCGCCTAGCATAATCACATGCTTAACAATATAATCCGTCTCGCGTGGTCACATGCTCAATATCATAATCCGCCCGGCATGGTCACATGCTCAATATAACAAATCCGCCCGACGTGATCACAAGCTATATCACAATCTGCCCGGCATGGTTGCAAGCTATATCACAATCCACCCGGCATAGTCGCAGGCTATATCACAATCTGTCCGGCGTGGTCATAGGCATAACAATACAATCCGCCCGGCATGGTCACATACATAACAATACAATCCGCCCGGCATGGTCACATGTATAACAATACAATCCGCCGGTGTGGTCACAGACTTAACAATACAATCTGTCTGGCGTGGTCACATGCATAACAATATAATTTGCCCGGCGTGATCACAGGAATAACAATACACTCCGCTCGGCGTGGTCACAGGCATCCAGTCCAAATCATATCACATAAGCAAATATATAAGAACACATGTGTATGGTGGATAAATATCAGATTTCATGCTCCTGGACTGGTATAATAACATGCTAAAGTGTAGGCATATACAAAGTGTTCTATCATAGCTAAAATCGATAATTTCATCATAGAACTAGCAATTATCAAGTTCATTCAGGGAATTAGTATCTATTCAATCCTCAAACATAGATCAAATAGTTCACAACAAGATTGCAAGTATAAGAAACATCACAGCTTAAAGCTTAATAGTCAATTCAAGGCATATCAAAGCCTAAGTACTATCCCGAGCATGGATAAATACCTCGGTGCACGCACAGGGGCTCAATCCCCACACATATGCGCACCCATAGCACGTAGATATCACAAATAAGTCAGGCAACTAGTGCCTCAACCAAGTTTAGATAAGATACTTACCTCAAGCAAGCCAAAATAAATACCCAGCAAGCCACATAATACTCTAGAAACACCATCCGCGCAAATCAACCTCCGAACGGTCCGAAACTAGCCAAAAGCGACTCAAAACATCAAATAATGCCTTCGGAAACAAACCCAAGCGATAAAGGTCGAATCTTTAATCAAAAACTCAAAGTCAACCAAAAAGTCAAACTCTGGCCCGCACCTCGGAACCCGACAAAACTCACAAATTCTGACAACCCATTCACTCTGAATCGATGTTCAAAACTCAATAATTCACTTTACGATATTTTATGCAAAACCACCCTAATTTCTCTCTTAAAAATCATCAATCAAATGTCAAAATCGAAGATGGAATCATGAAATATAATCAAGGCCGAGTAGAAATTACTTACCCCAATCCATGTGGTGAAAATCCTCTCCAAAATCGCCTAAAACCGAGCTCTAAATCCCAAAATATGATAAAATGAACCAACCCTTCTAATATATAAAAGTTTGCCACGAAAGTCGCATTTGCGACTGAAGACCCGCTTCTGGAGCCTCTACTTCACTTCTGCGCAAAAGTCCCAACTCAACCAATGTCGCTTATGCGACAACAAATCCGCTTCTGCGAAAAATCACTAACGCTTGACCTCTCGCACTTGCGGAACATGCTCCGCTTCTGCGACATCGCAAGTGCGAGGAAAATCACCGCATATATGCCAATCCCGCTCCTGCGCCAAAGATACCGCATCTGCGCCTTTGCAGATGCGTCCCCTATACCGCATCTGTGGATATAACCCAACTCCAGACTTCATCGCAGGTGCGACCATGACCTCGCTTCTACGACCACTGCACCAGCGCAAAACCCATCGTAGGTGCGCGACACCAGTACCGGACCTTCTACAACAATGCAACATGAGACAAAGATGATCTGAAACACGTCTGAAACACACCTGAGCCTCCGGGACCCCGTTCAAACATACTAACAAGTCCCAAAACATAAAACGGACCTACTCGAGGCCTCAAATTACATATAACAACATCAAAACCACGAATCGCATCTCAAATCAAATTTCATGAACTTTTGAACTTTCAACTTCCAAAACTCGTGCCGAACCATATCAAATCAACTCGGAATGACCTCAAACTTCGCACACAAGTCCCAAATAATATAACGAATCTATTCTAACTTCCGGAACAACAATCTGAACTCGATAACATTAAAGCCAACTCTCGGTCAAACTTATGAACATTCCAAACCTTTAAATTTTTAACTTTCGCTAAATAGTGCTGAAACCTTCTAGAAATATCCAAATACAAATCTGGGCATACACCCAAGTCCAAAATCACTATCCGGACCTAAAGGAACCATCAAAACTCCGATCCAAGGTCAAATACACAAAAGTCAAACTTGGTCAACTTTTCCAACTCAAAACTTTCTAGGTGAGAATCCTTCTTCCAAATCAATTCCGGATCACCTGAAAATCAAAACCTACGATTCACACTAGTCATAATACATCATATGAAGCTACTCAAGACTTCAAGCAGCTGAATGGAATACAAATGCTCAAAACAACTGGTTGGGTCGTGACATTCTCTCCCACTTAAACATACATTAGTACTCGAATATGCCAAGAGTCATTTCAAAGCCATCAAATCACTGTGTAAACTCACCATGCACATACTCATGGGTGATCCCACATCACCCCAAATCATGTAAGCCTGACAACACAATATAATTGAAGATCTTTACTTCAACCTCAGTCCATAACACTTGGAACCCAATTCCCAACATCCGAAATCCAATACAAGACCCGACTCTCACATACATACACCGTATAAGTCTGAACAAGATGTATCAGTCCATAACCATAATCCAAGATGTAACCATAACTCAAATACTCAAAGTAATAACTTCCTGCCACAATAGCTACTCAAAAACAAATCTGGTACCGGTAATAAACCTCATATCAAATAAAATCATGTCCTAATCCTTCATACACTGCCAATGATGAAAGAAGCATGCATAAACTCATAACCACTCATCAGATCAACAAGTCATGGAGGTCTCTCGTTCGACAAGAACTGTAGCCACATTCTAAGCTGATTAGTGGCATTATTCTTCCAAACATACCGTAACTAAACCCGATAACATCCATTATAGGTCTAATAAACTCATTTCATCAAATAAAAGTTGCCCACTAACATGCTACACCAATACAACCCAAGCCAAGAATCGTGCAATTCGTGAATCCACAAGAAACAACTCAAATGTACCCAAAAATAGAAAATGACCCAAATAAGAGAACCGTTCTGCAAGCTCAACAGATACCGCCACAAGCACAATGCTATGAACCCATCACACAAAGGAGAACCAAAATACACGAAATCAACACAAAGGATTATATCCATCGTAAATCCGCCGCGATGCGTGACCCCATCCAAACACCGGTCCACATGAAATACCTCGAGCCATAATGCTCAAAATCAAAAACCATATGCAAACATAGTTCTTTGTTTTTGTTAGAATTTGAACTATGATGCCTTTGATTGAACATTTTAAATTTGAATACTGGTTCCCGATTTCATATGTGGATATTTAATTGAACATATAATTTAATGGGTCAATCTCACTTGTATTATAGTATGCGAAAGTGAAAAAACAATTCGTAATGAAAGATTTCTTGAATCAAGTTACATCTTTAGGTTACAAATTGTAACTTATCTATTCAAGTTTGTAACGAAGGATTTTCTTACAAATTATTCTCTTTATGGATTCTACTATTTCGAAGGAATCACATATGATGTACATGTATTCCTGTAACATTAACATGCGAGACATCAAGTCAACTGAAAAACAATCTTGAGATTAAGGCCATTATTAACTTTCTTTTCTTATTGTAATGCTCGTAAGATTCAAGTCTTGTATTACTTCCTTAGTGAAAATTCTCACGAATTCTCTTTATTATTTAACACTTTCAAGGCACTTTTGACCTAATCTACTAAAAGTGTCACTTGTTCGTATAGGAATTTCTTTGAAACTTTAAACTCCTTCCAAACTCTTTGTAGAATGACCTTTACTTTTCCTTAAGTTTGGGCATAATACATTTTCCTTTTTGAGTAAATCCTCGATAAGAAACCCATGGTGTTACCACTATTGCAGTCGACAATGATGCCGTTTGAACCGTAGCTTGAGAGCTATTATAGTAAGAATGTGTGTTTCATAACTAGTGTCCATTCTCAATTTTCTATCTCAGTGGCATGTATATGAACATATCCCTGATCATTTAAGTAGGATATTCTGTTTGCTCTCTTTAAATCACCCTCTCGATCTAGCCGAAGTGTTGGTGCTACATTCTCTCCGTAACTAGGATACTCGTTTCTTTTGGTTACATACCTTACTTTTAGAGAGGTTGTCTTATTGTTCTCAAAGGAATACCTGCTCAGCCATAGGGTTTGTTGAGGTTCTCTAAACTTTAGGAAAATATCACATAATTCCTTCTTGCTCGTTTTGTTCTAACTGCATAGTTGACACCTTTACCACATAGTTATCTGCCTCCAATAAATTCATTGCATTGTATAATTATTTTGAGTTAACCATACCATCACATTTTCACTAGTAAGTCGCTTTTTGTTATAATAACTCACATCAACCAGAAACCTGTCGGTTTCTCACAATCTGCGTGTATACCAATAAGAGAGAAACATGAGAGGGTGATCCTAGGGGGATGAATCAATATCCACATGCAAGTACGGCCAATTCACCATACTACCAGCCCGACGTGGTCATATGCTCAATATCATAATTCGCTTGGCGTGGTCATGATATAACAACACAACCCGTCTGTCGTGGTCACATGCATAACAATACAATCCTCCCGGCATGATCACATGCATAACAATACAATCCGCCTGGCGTGGTCACAGGACCAATATCATAATCCGTCCGGCGTGGTCACATGCTCAATATAATAAATCCGCCTGGCGTGGTCACATGCTCAATATAATAAATCTGCATGGCGTGGTCATAGGCTATATCACAATCCGCCCGTCATGGTCGCAGGCTATATCACAATCCGTTCGGTGTGGTCATAGGCATAACAACACAATCCGCCTGGCGTGGTCACATGCATAACAATACAATCTGCCCGACATGGCCACATGTATAACAATACAATCCGTCGGCGTGGTCACAGACATAACAATACAATCCGTCTGGCGTGGTCACAAACATAACAATATAATTCGCCTATCGTGATCACATGCATAACAATACAATCCGCTCGGTGTGGTCACATGCATCCAGTCCAAATCATATCACATAAGCAAATATACAAGAACACATGTGTATGTTGAATAAATATCATATTTCATGCTCCCGGACTGGTATATTAACATGCTAAAGTATAGGCATGTGCAAAGTGTGCTATCATAGCTAAAAGGGAAAAGGTCCAAAATTGCCCCTCTACTATGGTATATTGTTTACTTCTGCCAACCGTTATACTTTTCGTCCAAATCTATCCTTGTCGTTAACAAAGTTTGCATAATTGCCCCTAACCCTAACAGATCTACACTGTGGCAGCTGACCCCTTCAATTTTTTCCATGTCAGCTGCCAAGTCAACAGGTCTATAGGGAAGTTGCATTTGCAACTGAAGACCCGATTTTGCAGCCCCGCTTCTGCGGCCTCTACTTCGTTTCTACGTAAAAGTCCCAACTCAGCCAATGTCGCTTCTGCGACAATAAATCTTCTTCTGCGCAAAATTACTAATGCATAACCTCTCGTTCATGCGAAAGATGCTCCCCTTCTGCGACATCGCAGATGCGAGGAAAATCACCGCATCTGTGCCAATGCCGCTTCTACGCCAAAGATATCGCATCTGCGTCTTCTCATATGCGTCCCCTACACTGCATCTGCAGATACAACCCAACTCACGACCATGACCTCGCTTCTACGACTACCGCACCTGCGCAAAACCCACCGCAGGTGCGCGACACCAGTGCCAAACCTTCTACAGCAATGCAACATGAGACAAAAATGATCTGAAACACCTCTGAAACTCACCCGAGCCTCTCGGGACCCCGTCCGAACATACCAACAAGTCCCAAAATATAAAACGAACCTACACGAGATCTCAAATCACATATAACAATAGCGAACCCACGAATCACACCCCAAATCAAACTTCATAAACTTTCGAACTTTCAACTTCTAAAACTCGTGCCGAACTATATCAAATAAACGCGAAAATAGCCTCAAATTTTGCACACAAGTCCCAAATAACATAACGACTCCATTCCAACTTCCGGAACAAAAATCTGAACCTGATAACATCGAATTCAACTCCCGGTCAAACTTATGAACATTCCAAACCTTAAATTTTTAACTTTCGCCAAATAGTGCCGAAACCTTATAGAAATATCCAAATACAAATCCGGTCATACACCCTAGTCCAAAATCACTATTCCGGCCTAAAGAAACCATCAAAACTCTGATCTGAGGTCAAATACAAAAAATTCAAACTTGGCTAATTGTTCCAACTCAAAGCTTCCTAATTGAGAATCCTTCTTCCAAATCAATTTCGAATCACCTCAAAAACCAAAACCGATGATTCACACAAGTCATAATACATCATATGAAGCTACTCAAGACTTTAAGCAGCTGAACGGAATACTAATGCTCAAAATGACTGGTTAGGTCGTTACATTCTCCCCTACTTAAATATACGTTCATCCTCGAATGTGCCAAGAGTCGTTCCAAAGCCATCGAATCACTGTGTAAACTCACCATGCACATACCCATGGGTGATCCCACGTCACCCCAAACCATGTAAGCCTGACAACACAACATAACTGAAGATCTTTACTTCAACCTCAGTCCATAACCCTTGGAACCTAATTCCTAACATCCGAAATCCAATACAAGACTCGACTCTCACATACACACACCGTATAAGTCTGAACTAGATGTATCAGTCCATAACCATAATCCAAGATGTAACCATATGATATATCACGTAACTTAAATACTCAAAGCAATAACTTCCGGCCACAATAGCTGCTCAAAAACAAATCTGATATCGGTAATAAACCTTATATCAAATAAAACCATGTCCTAACCCTTCGTACACTGCCAATGATAAAAGAAACACGCATAAACTCATAACTACTCATCAGATCAACAAGTCATGCAGCTCGCTCGTCCAACAAGAACCGTAGCTACATTCTAAGCTGATTAGTGATATTATTCTTCCAAACATATCGTAACTAAACTCGATAACATCCATTCTAGGTCCAATGAACTCATTTCATCAAATACAAGTTGTCCACTAACATGATACACCAATACAACCCAAGCCACGAATCGTGCAATTCGTGAATCCACAAGAAATAACTCAAATGTAACCAAAAATGGAAAATGACTCAAATAAGAGAATCGTTCCGCAAGCTCAACAGATACCACCACAAGCACAATGCTATGAACCCATCACACAAAGGAGAACCGACATACACGAAATCAACACAAAGGATCATACCCATCATAACTCCACTGCGATGCGCGCCCCCATCCAAACACTGGTCCACATGAAATACCTCGAGCCATAATGTTCAAAATCAACAACCATACACAGATCAATCAACAAACACACAAAATGCATGACCATAGCCATGGGGAAACGGATAGTACAATATACCACAAACAGGAACGACCATAACCAAGGCGTAATCAACCATTCAAAACCCCAAGAACCATCTTACTCGAATTCCGCCACAAGGCCGAAACAGAACCGCATTATGTGTGCAAATAACCAACATATCACAATCCAACATAGCATAGAAGAGAAACACATAGATCATATCAGAACAAGAACAAGCTTAACTCTAACCGAATGACACACCCCTCAACAATAGTTGTGCTGAGTCAACAAATACGACCCGGTGTATAATACACATCCTTATTAGGCCTACCAGTGGCCTCCAAATCGATTCTGATCCTTCCGAAATGAGTAGATAACCTTTCCCAAGATCCACTGGAACCTATCCACAACACATACCATCAACTGGATAACTTGGCCATATCTTTGATGTCCGCAACCAAGAAACAATCTAACTCTGAGACTCCCAGTCTCCAAACCACAAGAATACAAAATAATCACTGGATTTGATCCCATCTCCACCACTCAAATGGCAGACACATCCTTTATACATAATCATTCCACGAGAAATACTTCCATAATTATTTCGTGCCACATAGAAAAATTCGCACATCAGTAGTTGATCAACCATGCGAGTAACGGAATTCCAATGAAGCATTCGTAAGTCAAAACACAAGGCGTCTTCTGAAATGCGCAGTCTTCTCAGGTGATATCAGATAGTGCCATCATTATTCTAAATATCTGAAATTGTCAGTGCCATCTAGAACTTATGATCTTCCTTTGAAACTGAACTACATACTTGCACATGCAAATTTCAATCTCACACGATGCACCACCTCTATCAGGCCATCATATGAAAATACGAGGACCCCATTATCAATTCTGAGTCGCAAGAATAATACATATTAGCTAGAAACCTTACACTTGATCCCATTCAGGAGAAAATCACAATGCACAACAAACTACCCATGCATGTAGAAAATGTCCATCCCAAACCGTGCTAGAAATCATCGAGAACTCTACGAAACCCATTTGCACATAACCAAGCCATCATAACTGAATTTATCTAACTCAACCAAGTTACACATGTCGCCAAACCCTAAGAGTATTGCTACAAAACACCGGTAAAGCTTCACCCCATCATAAGAACCAAAAGAATCGATCATACTATTACCATACTAATCCAATCTACTACCAAGCTGTCATATTTCTCTGAGTTCCTTCCAAATTACCCTCAAGTTGACACTTCTCCTTGCCATGACACCACGATCATTACCCAAAGCTCACCATACTAGATCTCAGCATGAAGCCACATCATCCTAAAGCTCATAAGCCACTGCATTCCCATTTAAACACTAAAAATACCTCATCCGAGATACCTACTATGAAGAGTCCTCGTATGAATCTAAAGTTGTTTCTTTAACCTCTCAAATGCTGAAATGTAGAATTCATAGTGATACAAAAATACCGCAAGTCCCGGCACCATCCGATGCAAATCTCATATCTTAGCCATATTCAAATTCAAAAATTTCACAAATACCACATGTGAATCTTGAACCCATTAGAACCTTCACGAAAGTCATCCACTCTGCTCTAATCTCAATTGCACCACTCAAACGAGCCAAACAACTTGGGTTTCTTTAGCACACTAACATCCAAAGAAGTAACCCACATCTCTAAGCAACTGAATGGTTCCCTTTCTTAGCATATTACATCCGCCACCATTAGTATCCCAAATCATTCCAAGGTTTCCAATATGTCCAAAAATTATAATACATCATGCATCCATAAATTTCCTTGCTCAAGCCATCCTCAAGACAGACCTCTTCAAGTTGCAATCGATCCTCAAATATGCCTCGGATCGAAACCAATATAATATATAACCATGCAATCTGATCATCGATAGCCGACTCCCCCACTTGGCTCAGAGCCATAGAACAAAATATCCGATAATTCACAATACCCATACTCTATTACTGCCATAATCCCGCACTGAAATTCAACTAAATCCTTCATATGCTCATGTAGAATCAACCATAAAACAAATCTTCTACTAAGCGCATAACCATCCTCGTGACAGTCATACAAACTCCTTCGAGTGATCCAAACTCAAATTGCAACACATGCAACCCACTGGTAGAAGGAAACTCTCCACACAAATATCATAAGAATCACACATCCGTAGACCACCCCGCAGGAGATAACCCGCCTGCTTAGTTTCAAATTGGCATTTCACTATGACCTCATCATGGTCGCAACCACCATGCAATCGCTAAATCCTCCTAAGTCTGAACTCGTCACCAAGACATAAGAATCTACTTCGTTCTACCAATGAACAACATGAAAGATCCCTATCACACCCATAACTCAAGACTGTATAACACATCAAGATAGAAATCAAGCACCAAATAGTGCTTTTCACATCCTAAGCAAACTCTTCTCGTCATATCCAAACTATCTAAGCACATCCCACTGTATTATAATACTCATCATATAAGTATCCAACCACTCACTGAGCCGCTAGTCCCGCTCTTAGGGGCACTATCAGACGTAGAAGTCCAAAAGCATATGTTCGCATAACTAAAACCACCGAGCCCAAGCTGCGGTCATAACCCGGCCTCAAGTTCTCCAGACTGGACCATAACCACAACACCAAAGGAATTCAACGAGATACGCTTCAAGCTTCATCAATGTCGCACGATAAGGAAAGAAAGATGGGAAGTTTATCCTAAATGCCATGTAGCCTCTCGAAGATAGGTATGGACGTCATCATACTGATCCGCAAGACTCTACTAGAAATTTGCTCATGACTCGTAGAACTTATAAACCTAGAACTCTGATACCAACTTATCACGACACAAAATCTATCTAGTCGTGATGGCATCTAACCCAACCCGCTAGGTAAGCCAGGCAACGGTCGATATAACTTAAATGAGTAAAATAATTGAATTTCTATACAACTCCCAAGGACGGGTAGTACAAATCATGAGCTTCTAAGTCTTAGAATTTATAAAGGTAGTACAAAATAAATACATCATCTGTTCGGAATATACATAAACAGATTTGCAAATCTAAAGCTACCAAGGATAAGTGGCAGCTATAACCGGAATGCAGGTACATCTTCAATGCCAGCTCCCACCGTACACATCAACATCAGCTCCAAGATCTACACGCAGGATGCAGAAGTGTCATATGAGTACAACTGGCCCCATATACTCAATAAGTATCCTAACTAACCTCGGTGAGGTAATAGAAGCAAAAAGTATAAATGATACTCGCTGATCACATGTGCAGTTCATAAATTCAACAAGTGTATAATAGATATATGATCAAATCAGGTAAATCACAGGTAAAAACCCCTTGGTGCTCATAATTTTTTATTTTAAAGTGTTCTACTCAGTCAGCAATCCAGCATATAAGGAAGACATGCAAGTAAATCAGGTAAATAGTCAAGGAAATTACAAGTAAAGTTGGAATGCAATAACCAAGTATCAGTCCGTTCAACCTAATCCATGTAACAATAAGCCAATAAGACCTGTTGCGGCGTTCAATTCGATCCAAATAGCAATAATCAGCTCTCCTAAAGCTCACATCAACCAGAAACCCATTGGTTTCTCACAATCTGTGTGTACATCATCAAAAGAGAAATATGAGAGGGTGATCCTACGGGGATGAATCCATATCCACCCGCAAGCATAACCAAATCAATATGCTACCAGCCCGGCATGGTCACATGCTCAATATCATAATCCGTCTGGCGTGGTTACAGGTAGGGGTGTACAAATCGAACCGGAAAACCGTACTAAACCAAAAAGTCAAACCAAACAGATTAAAAAAAAAACCAACTAGGTTTAGTTTGATTTGGTTTGGTATTGAGTAAAAAAATCCGAACCAAACCGACATATAAATATATAATTTTTATATATATTTTAAGATTTTATATAGAATTTTCTTTAAAAAATATCTAGAAAAATTTGGGATTATCTTGCAGGATATAATATTTAATAGTATATGAAGTGCACCATATTTATTAACCTTAAATAATGTGTTGTATTATCACTTTCTCTTCAAGTGTTAATGAAATGCGTCAATCTCTTTGTTCTTCCATATTCATATCATATGTTAAGATCTATTAAATTCTTATATTTTTTTCGAACGTGAAGTGATTGTTATTATTTAGGTATCATATTGATTTTTATGTTTAATTACAAAATTCGATTCACCTTGAAAGTGTACATCAACGAAAAATTATTGTTAGACGACTAAAAAAATAACTATTATGTGTTACTAAGAAAATTCTTCCATGAGAATATTTTGATAGATCATATATTTATCAATTTTTATATTTTTACTAAACATATATTTACTTATCAGAAATTTGACAAAGTAAGATTGAAATAATATTTAAGTAACAAAAAGTCTGAAAAACCCAAAAAACCCGACAAAACCGAACCAATCCAAACCGATATAGTTGGTTTGGTTTGATTTTGATAAAAAACAAACCAACTCGGTCCATGTACACCCCTAGTTACAGGCATAACAACACAATTCCACTCGGCGTGGTAACATGCATAACAATACAATCCACAAGGCATGGTCACATGCATAGCAATACAATCCGCTCCGCATGATCACATGCATAACAATACAATCTGCCCGGTATGGTCACATGCTTAGCAATACAAACCGCTCGGCGTGGGTCACATGCATAACAATACAATCCGCCCGACGTGGTCACATGCATAACAATACAATCTGCCCAACGTGGTCACAAGCATCCAGTCAAAATCATATCACACAGAAGCAAATATACAAGAACATGTGTATGATCAATAAATATCATATTTCATGCTCCCGGGCTGGTATAATAACATGTTAAAGCGTAAGAATGTGCAAACTGTATTATCATAGCTAAAATCTGCAATTTCATCACAGAACTAGCACTTATCAAGTTCATTTAGGGAATTAGTATCTATTCAATCCTCAAACATGGATCAAATGTTCACAAAAAATATTACAAGTATGAGAAACATCGCAGCTTAAAGCTTAACAGTCAATTCAAGGCATATCATAGCCTAACACTGCCCCGAGCATGGATAAATACCTCAGTGCTCGCTCATGGGCTCAATCCCTACACATATACGCACATATAGCACATAGCTATCACAAATAACTCAGGCAACTAGTGTCTCAACTAAGTTTAGATAAGATACTTACCTCAAACAAGCCAAAACAAATACCGACCAAGCCAAACAATACTCTAGAAATGCCATCTCGCGCGAATCAACCTCCGAACAATCTGAAACTAGCCAAAAGCAACTCAAAACATCAAACAATGCCATAGGAAACAAACTCAAGCGATAAAGGTCGAATCTTTAATTAAAAAACTCAAAGTCAATTAAAAAGTCAAACCTTGATCCACCCC
Source organism: Nicotiana tabacum (assembly GCF_000715075.1). Lineage (NCBI taxonomy): Eukaryota > Viridiplantae > Streptophyta > Magnoliopsida > Solanales > Solanaceae > Nicotiana > Nicotiana tabacum. The sequence goes on along the minus strand of NC_134103.1, from coordinate 61,405,117 downwards.
TTGGAACCCGACAAAACTCACAAATTCTGACAACCTATTCAAATACGAGTCCAACCATACTAATTTCACTCAAATCGACTCCTAATCGATGTTAAAAACTCAATAATTCAATTTAGAAAAGTTTATGCAACCCTCCACCCCCCCCCCCAAAAAAAAATTCTCTCTTAAAAATCATCAACCAAACGCCAAAATTGATGATAGAATCATGAAATATTAACAAGGCAGAGTAGAAATTACTTACCCCAATCCATGTGGTAAAAATCCTCTCTAAATTCGCCCAAAATTGAGCTCTAAATCGCAAAAAAAAAAAGAAAAAAAAAGAACCAACCCTTTGAATATATTGAAGTCTCCATGGAAGCCGCATTTGCGACTGAAGACCCGATTCTGCAGTCCCGCTTCTACGCAAAAGTCCCAACTCAGCCAATGTCGCTTATGCGGCAATAAATATGCTTCTGCGCAAAATCACTAACGTATAACCTCTCGTTATTGCGAAAGATGCTCTGCTTCTGCGACATCACATGTGTGAGGAAAATCACTGCATCTGCGCCAATCCCGCTTCTAGGCCAAAGATACCGCATATGCGCCTTCGCAGATGCGTCCCCTACACTGCATCTGCTGATACATCCCAACTCGCGACCATGACCTCGCATCTGCGACCACCACACCTACCCAAAACCCACCGCAAGTGCACGGCTCCAGCGCCAGACCTTATACAGCAATGCAACACGAGACAAAAATGATCTGAAACATATCCGAAACTCACCCGAGCTTCTCGGGACCATATCCGAATATACCAACAAGTTCCAAAACATAAAACGGACCTACTCGAGGCCTCAAATCACATATAACAACATTGAAACCACGAATCATACCTCAAATCAAATTTCATGATCTTTCGAACTTTTAACTTTCAAAACTCGTGCCGAACTATATCAAATCAACTCGGAATGACCTCACATTTTGCACACAAGTCCCAAATAATATAACGAATCCATTCCAACTTTCGAAAGAACAATCGAAACCCGATAATATCAAATTCAACTTGCAGTCAAACTTATGAACATTTCAAATATTTAAATTTTTAACTTTCACCAAATAGTCTAAAATCTTCAAGAAACATCTAAATGCAAATCCGGCATACGTCCAAGTCCAAAATCACTATCCGGATATGACAAAATCATCAAATCTCTGATCCGATGTCAAATACACAAAAGTCAAACTTGGTCAACTCTTCAAACTCAAAGCTTCCTAGCTGAGAATCCTTCTTCCAAATCAATTCTGTATCACCTGAAAACCAAAATCGACGATTCACATAAGTCATAATACATCATACAAAGCTACTCAAGACTTCATACAGCTAAACAGAATATATATGCTCAAAACGACTGGTTAGGTTGTTATACAAAGAGAGATGCCAACTCACCTTCTATTATCTCTAATATACCAACAAGTCCCAAAACTACTCATCTAAATTGAAATTTAGGGGATATATATATATATATATATATATATATATATATATATATATTAGGTGAACTGGCATCTCTCTTTGTGTAACGACCCAACCACTCATTTTGAGCATTTGCATTTCGTTCAGCTGTTTGAACATTTGCTACTCAAGACTTCATCAGGGCCAGAATCTATCCCAGGATCGAAGGCAGGGTCGAGGGCCACGATCGAAGGCAGGGTCGAGGGCCACGATCGAAGGCTTGGAGGGATTGAGCTTCGTGAACGCGGTCTGCCACTCATGAACACGTAGTGTTAGGTTAATCTGGGGGAGGGCTGATGGCTCTTCATCACGAATGCGAACCATGGGTCGCGAACGCGTAGGCTTGGCTGGGAAGAAGCCTTCACGAACGCGAAGGCCAATTGACCACTACTCTTGAGAATGCGTCAGGTGCTATGCGAACGCGAAGAACACCTGACACCCAGCTATTTTAAAAGCTGAGTGTAGGGATTATTTTATAAAGCACCATTTTTGAAAGCTAGAGCTTGACCTAGAGGCGATTTTGAAGAGATTTACATCCCTACTTCACTGGTTAGTGAATTTTAACTTGTTTTGATGTATTTCCATAAACACCTATTGATTTTTAATCTTAATCTATGAATTTCATGGTAGAAATTGGGAATTTTGTAAAATTGAGATTTATACCTCAAATTAGGGTCGAATTTCGAAACAAATCACATAATCGGCTCGGGGGTGAATGTGTAACAGGTTTTTGTTTGAATCTCAGTTTTTGACCAAGCAGGCCCGGGGTTGCTTTTGTTAACTTTTTCCAATTTCATTAAAGATTGAATCTTTTTTTACTCGTGGGTAGTTTCTAAAGTTTATTTTGAATTATTTGAACTATGTTTGGCTAGATTTGATTTGTTTGGAGGCTAATTCTTAAGGTAAAGTCATGGTTGAGCATTGATTTGGTTGTGGAGTGAGGTAAGTGTCATGGTTAACCTTGACTTGAGGGAATTAAGACTTTATTGGTTTAATTTCTACTAGATCTATGTGTGGGGACGACGTATATGCAAGGTGACAAGTGTATATGCGTAGTCACGAGTTAAGCATATAGGTTGGGACATTTATTCATTGTTTTCAATTATTTCATGCCTTTATTTGATTCATCTTATTACTTGTTAAATGCCTTAATTGCTACTTGCTTTTACGTGATTAATTCATGCCTTATCCGTTACATGCCTTAATTGCTAATTGCTTCCATATATTCGTGTCGTAATTTATTAATTGTGATTAGTTGCTATTTGACCTTGTGTGCTATTGGATAACTACTTTTACCCGTTTTATGACTTTAATTGTGTAATTATTTTGTTGTGTTTTATTTGGATTACGCCGTAGTTGGTTGTATATGTTTATTTATATTATTATTGTGTGGGAACGGATTGCGCGCCACAATGGTTATTGGTATTATTGTGTGGGATCGGGTTGCACGCCGCAATGGATGTTGTTATTATTGTTTGGGATCGGGTTGCACACCGCAATGATAATTGTATATTTATATTTTGGATCGGGTTGTGCGTTACAATGGAAAAGAATTGTTATTTATATATGTCACGACACAAAACCACGTGATCGGCACCCGGCACACTACCCGACCCGAGCGAACCAAATCATATGATGCACCTAAACCATATGCATGAAAACTAATTGTAACGACCTGACCGGTCGTTTTGAGCTTTAAGGCTCCATTAAGTGGTTCGAGGTCTTGAGTAGTTTTCTATTGTGTATTATGACTTGCGTGCATGCTCGGATTTGATTTTCGGATGATTTGAAATGAATTCAGATGAGTGATTCTCACTTTAGAAGCTTAAGTGAGAATTATTGACTGAGGTTTGACTTTTGTGAAAACGACCCTGTAGTGGTGTTTTAATGGCTCCAATAGGTTCGTATCGTAATTTTGGAATTGGGCTTATGCCCGGAATCAATTTCGGAGATCCATAGGTTGATTTGTGTTGTTTTGCTGAAAGTTGGCAATTTAAAGGTTTAGAATTTTTATAAGTTTGACCGTAGGTTGACTTTTAGCTATCGTATTTGGATTTATGTTTGGGGACTTGGAATTTGTCCATTTTTTCATTTGGAATGTGTCCGTAAAGTTTGGCGTCATTCCGAGTTGATTTGATAGGAATCGGATGCGCAGTTGTGTTTTTAGAAGTTCTTGAGTTTCATGTTGATTTCATGTGTTTTGGAGGTCCGATTCGCGGCCTCAAATGTTATTTTGATGATTTGATCTCATGAGCGAGTTTGTGTTATATTTTTAGACCTGTGTTGATGTTTGGTTTGGAGCCCCGAGGGCTCGAGTGAGCTTCAGACATGTTTCAGAGTGTTTGGAGTTTAAGTACTGCTAGTTTTTGCACAGATGCCTCAGGTCTCGCATTTGCGAGTTTTGGATCGCACTTGCGATAATAGGATGTAGTCTGCTAGGTTCGCATTTGCGAACCAATTGTTCGCATTTGCGATGGGTGGCCTGGGTGAGCTGGTTTGCATTTGCGATCTTCTTGGTCGCATTTGGGAAGTGTCCATGTTCGCAATTGCGGACGTTTCATCGCAATTGCGATGACTGCAGGGATGTGAGTTTCTTCACTTTTGCGTTTTATTTCTCGCATTTGCGGGTTTCGCATTTGCGAACCCCAGGTCGTATTTGCAACACCTGCGCTTGGACAAAAAGCTGAGGGACGAGAGTTTTAGCCTCATTTTCATATTTTGGAACCCTAGACTCAGTAGGAGGCGATTGTGAAGAGGGAGTTTCATCTACAAACTTTGGGTAAGTGAATTTAATATATTTCTAATCATATTCCATCAATATATCTTAGATTTTAACATCAAAATCATGTGAATCAAAGTGAAAATTTGTGAAACTTTGTCAAGTTTTTGAAAAAAATAAGAATTTGAGTTTTGAAAGTCGATTTGGACTCGGATTTTGAAACTAAGCACATATATGAACTCGTGGGGTCATGGGTAGTCGGAATCTACCATCGGGTTTTGACCGGGCAAGTCTCGGGTTGACTTTTGAGGAATTGTGTAAAGATCATAGCTTTATTTATTGGAATTGATTTCTCTTGCATTATTTGATGTTATTAAGTCGGTTTGGTTAGATGTGCACCGAGCGGAGGTGAATTGTAAAGGAAAAGCTATTTTTGAATATTGAAAAGCTATTTTTGAGAATTTATTGAGGGCTTTTGAGGTAAGTATCTTGCCTAACGTTATGTGGGGGAACAACCCCGTAGGGATTGGTTGGTTTGTACTATTTGAACTACGTGAAAGACGTATACACGAGGTGACGTATGTGTACACGACTTATATATAAAACTTTGACCGGCTTAGACTCTTAGGTTCTTATGTTCATTAAAAATAAAGTTGTCTTATCATGTTAAATCCTCCATTGCTAAATTTATCCTTACGTGTCTTATTTGAAGTTTATCGATTCATGTTCTACCCTTGTTGGCAAATATACTCTTATATGCCTTAATTGAAGTTGTTGCCTCTTTTGTTGCCATGTTATCTCTTATGTAATTTCTTAACCTTAATTGAAGTTATTGTTATCCCTTCCATTGTTGACTTATCCTTATTTGAAGTCATTTTTGTATGTTACTTCTTCCATTGTTGACTTATCCTTATTTGAGGTCGATGTTACATGCTATCTCTCTTATCGTCGAGTCGTACGTATTTGTAATCATTGTTAAATGTTATCCCTTCCATTGTTGAGTTACTCTTATTTGATATCGTTGTTACCCATTATCTCTCCCATTGTTGAGTTATTCTTGTTTGAAACCATTATTACTTGTTATGTCTTCATTGTGAGCTTGTTCTTACATTCTTTATGTTTAGAGATTCCTGTGTTGATTTACTTGCCGTACTCCCATGTTATTGTTGTTGTTGTTGTGAGTTGAGGGCTATATGTGGTTGTGGTATTGGAAACGTTTTGAGGAAATGTTATGGCATATGGGCACATATGGTGCGAGTTGTTATATTGTGTTGTTATGTTTTTGGCACACGTGATATTGTTGAGAGGATTGTCGGGGTGTTCGCACGTGAGTTGTTCGTACTATTATTATTATATATTTGCACATGCGGTGTGATAAGGCGGGCTATATATATGTGTGGGTTTGCGCATGTGTCCAGGCAAGGTGAAAATATTATTATGCGCGTGCGGCGAGACAAGGCGGGCATTTACTTTATTGTTGCGCATGTGGCGAGACAAGGGGGGCTATGTCAGGATGATTTGTGATGACTTGTGATGGCCTGGGGGCATTGTTATTGATGATATTTGTGTAGTGGCGTGACTACCTTGTGTGAGTCATGGATTTTACGTTTTGTTGTGTTGTTTCCTATGCGCCATTCGTTGTCTCTGCTCTTACTTGTTGACTCGAGCTGTGATAGAACACTTGCACAAGCATAGATGTAATTAATCACTCATATCGGTTTAAGAAGATGAATCCTGATGTTTATTGATCATTTACATGTATTTCCATTTACTTGCCTTATGTGTGAGAGTTATATTATTGGCACGTGAGTTGTCCGTGCGGATATGAGATATTGTCACTCCCTTAGCACGTGAGTTGTCTGTGTAGATATGAGGTATTAATGATATTGGCACGTGAGTTGTCCGTGCAGCACGTGAGTTGTCCATGCAATTGTGATTGTAATGTGGGCACAAGATTCCAAGTGATTAGGGTTGCTGGGTTAGGACCCGTGATTTGTGATTATGAGGTACCTCGGGAACATTCTTGAATAAATCTTGTGTGAAAGCGATTGCTCTTATTGAGTTGTTACTTGTTTTCCTTACTTGGATTCACCGGACTTAAAAATGTATTCAGCTTACTCCATGACGTTATTACCTGTTGTGCCTTGTTGCTAATTGTTGCTTCTAGTTTTCTATTGCAAGTATTGTTTTGTTATTTTTACCACGCTTAGGTTTATATTAATATTGTTCCATGTTAGTTTCACATTCATTCTTGTACATGTTATTAAGACTAGTAGGTATCTTGACAGTCCCTCGTCACTACTCCACCGAGGTTAATCTTGATACTTACTGGGTACCACCGTAGTGTACTCATGCTATGCTTTCTGCACATTTTTGTGCAGATCCAGGTACTTCAAAGTTTGTTGATCGTTATCTAGCTGATCGGGCATTTTTGTGGAGACTCAAGGTATACCTGCCATCGCGTTCGCAGTCCTCGGAGTCACCTTCTGAAGTTATTTTGTACAGTTTATTTCTATTCCGGAATATTTGTACTTAGAAATTTTCTAGTAAACTCAGTAGAGCTTATGACTTGTACTACCGGTTTTGGGATGTTATGTATCTACCTTGGATTGTTGGCTTATTATAGAAATTTCTGTTTCATGCTTAATAGTTATTTGGTTAAAATCTGTTATTGAATCAGTAAGTGTTAGGCTTACCTAGTCTGAGAGACTAGGTGCAATCACGATATCCTACGAAGGGAAATTGGGTTCGTGACACCGATTTAACTGTGGAACCTCTTTGAAAATCATATATATTTTCAATTTAAATGATAAAATATTTTTCCAAATCAAAATTACACATGACGCCTTTCATGATAATAATGAGATCAAATGTAACAAATATCTTTTTATATATGTTGTGTACCATCCCGTTACTACAACTCATCACAACTATCTATGGAGCCTCTATACCAAGAATAAAACTCAATATTTGGGCCAATACCCGACTAACATAAAATAAAAAAGACAACATGATAGATACCACGAAGTAGAAGTGGTGCCTCACCATATACTTTGGGAAGAGAGTCATCCTAGCCATATCTTCATGCCATGTATTATATCCCTTATCCTGAAACATGTAAAGTAAGCTGAGTCCTGAAGAGGGACCCCTGAGGACTGAGTACACCACCACGGTACTCAATAAGTATCATAGACTCTGTTTAACTCAAGTTCCTAGGACAAGATTTTACAAAAACTATGCAATCAATATTTGATACAAAGTGATAAACAATTATATAAATCATGATCTTTATCATTTCAAATGAAAATACAAGTGAAGTATAAACCATGATATAAATTCTTAGAACATTTATATTAATTTAATATTTTTAATAAATTTATATAAAACTATTTTAATTTTATTAAGTCATAGAAATCACTTTCGGCTCCTTAGGTCTAAACATAAGAAAGTCTTCTTTATCTTTCCCCCGGAGTACTATACCGACACCGACATAACAAACAACTACTAGGTGATCGACCTAGCAACAAATATTTGACCCTACTTGTCTGGGCGGCTTCCCGTATTGCCGTACGAGTCAACTTAACCTTATTACTTTAAGTAATGATCATTTGCTCTCTAAATGGGGGACTTTATCCCACAAACCTCGGCTTAACCTTGGAATGTGTCCCTACACTGATACGTATAGTTTCATGATAACGAACTCAACATCGAACCAATCTCGATGGTTTCCACTTGTAACTCCCAAAATATTTGAATATCAAAATAGATTCATAGCCTAATAGCCTCAAAGGATCTATTTTTATCGAATCATGATTTTCATAGCCAATCCAAACCATTTGAACAAAATCAAATGAATAACCTTTTTCATATTAATGCCTTTAGAAATTTAACATCAATCTTTTAATGATACAACAACTGCTACTCCATTGTTCAAATTTTTAAACACATACTTTTTCGTGAAAACATATCTTTAGTACTCAAATAGATTATACTCTTATCAACACATACGTTTTAATAAAACTTATAACGTTTTCCTTAAGTGTCATCTTGCAAACAAGTTTTGAAAATAAGAATTTTATATATCACATGACACTTCAAAATCCACAAACTTAGAAATACATGGTGACATCCTTCCCGCTTGTCTCCACAAGTACGGATGCACATTTATAAGTAATATCATGTATTAACAAATCATGATTTTAGAGAATATCCCTCAAGAAAAGTAAGTCATAATCAACTTAGCTCAACCTTCAAGCTCCAAATAATACTACATCGCTCTAATTTATTAAAATACTCAAATATCGCCCACAATTCAATATCTACCATTAGATATCCCAACTACATCAAAACAAATATGAAAAGATTCATAAATATCTATTTAGGCTTCACAATTCGGCAACAAGCCTTCAACCATTCCAAATTATCCAATATGTCCACCAATTAGCTTATTCAATTCCATTCTTATCATTAAATACTCATTTGAAGTCATTAATGATACTATATTATTTACTCGACATCACCAAGTCACTATTTATTATCTTCTCCAATAAAACTCTAGGTTCAAGAACATCCAATTCATGAACTAGTGTTACTTCATAGCCAAATGACGATTCCCCATTCAATTCGTCCTTCAATTAGGTTATCAAGTCCGTTGGCATCATTAAAAACTCAAAACACTTTCATTTATATCAATCTGCTACTATTCACCTTCTTCTACATTCAAAATATTATTTTCAAGACCTACTCTTAGTGTTTATATAATACTCCATTGTAACTTCAAATAAACTTCATAAACATGATACCCATACTCCAATATATCATATATGTGAAGCTCAAGTGAAGGAATTGCCTCTTGGTGGAAGAATCTCACTTTTCTCCTTTTTGGTGTTCTTGAAGATTTAACCCATTTCCTATGGATTTGATCCATAATAATATTAGTGTTATATCAAATGATGTTATATAATCATTCTTATGCCAAATAAACTCACCTCGAAGCGTATTCATGGTGGGAGAGTTCCGCCTTCTCTCTAGAACCCAAACCATTGTCCAAAATTTCATATCTTTCTCTCTCCCCGAAATAGCACTTTTATAATTTTGATGGCATGCATAGCTATGCACCCCTCCAGCGTATCTACGCTCCCTTCCTCTTCAGATCCCCTTCATTTGACAAGCTTGCTGGAATTAGCTACGCGCAAGGTCACATAGCTACGTGGCTGCTGTGCTACACTTTAGTAAAAAGATCATATCTTATTGTAGGAATATCTAAATGACAAACGATTTAAAGCATTGAAAACTAGACTCATAAATATTTAATTTGATAAGTCATACACCACATAAATCGCCATATATTGGGAGTTGTGCTCATTTAAAGTTAGGTATTGTGGAAACTCATTTGAAACTTTAGCCCATCATATAGTTTTCAAGTTGACTTAGCCTTAGGGCTCTTCTTAGACCATAAACCATTATTAATATATATTTTACACCTATTACCATGATAAATTAATATCCTTCATATTATTATTTCATGTTTATATCTGGATTAATATAATTAGCACACGTTAATCTTCTTAATAGCCTTAAAACACTTCGAAATTTTTTGGGTGTTAAAATATATTTGTGGATGGGTTTGTGTGCCGTAACAGAGAAAATATTATTTATTTATATATTTGTGGATCGGCTTTCGCACCACAATAGAGAGGATATATTTGACTATTTTGAGCTGTTATTTTCCGTGTCCGAGTTGTATTGAGGAATTGAGCTTTGCTCTTATTCTAGGGCCCTCTTTTATATAATTTATGTTCCAGTTTCCATGTTATACTTGTTTCCTCTATTTTGTTGTTATTTTATTATATTCGTACAGGTTTTAGTGAATGACTTGATATAGCCTCATCACTACCTCATCGAGGTTAGGCTCGACACTAATAGATTACATGGGATCGGTTGTACTCATGCAACACTTCTGCACTTCTTGTGCAGATTCTGGAGTTGGTCCCAACAACGGTTAGTTGAGGCTTGCTCGGATTAGCTGATCAAGGAGACTTGAGGTATAGCTGCACTGCGTCCACAGCCCTGAAGTCCCCATCCCTATCAGTTTTATAGTTTATTTTTGTTTCAAACAGTTGTACTTTTATTCAGACTTTGGTTGTAGCACTGCTAGAATGCTCATGTACTTGTGACACCATATCCCAGGGTTGATTAGTCAGTGTTTGGATTCATTATATTTGTTTTTTTTAAAAACTCTACTGCCTTAGTTCTTATTAAATTGCTTTCTAATTGGTTTTAATATGATTAGTTGTGTACTAATGTTGTCTTGTCTAGCAAGTGGACGTTAGGCGCCATTACGACCCCGAGGGTGGGATGGGTCGTGACAGATTCATACATGCCATCGAAGTCTGATTTGACCTTCTCCGGGGAGATGGATTTAGGGTCTTCCATTGGTCATTTTCCAGGGCATTACTTTAGGGACTTCGAACATCATTGAAAAGTTCAACCCTAGAGAAGGCAAATTCCTCAGACTGGAGAGAGTCGATATCAAGAGGTTTGTGGTTAGGAGGAGTTGATTTTTTCTTATTCCGGGAGATTTTCCAAACATATGGGGCAAAGTTCTTGGGATTTTTAGCCATGGTTCTTGAGGGTTGGATAAACTATAAGGGTGTGGTATTGAGATAAGTGAGAGTGGAAGAAGAAACTAAGTGTAATTATAAATGTAGGCAGAGGAGTGAAAAAAGGGGTTAAGGAGATTGATCGGTGGCGTCAGTGAAAAGACGCGTCTGAACAGACGTATCTTGAAGAAAGAGTGTGAATAAGAGGGAAAGCACTTAATGAATTGCTATGGAAAATCTTTTTAGTCAGAAAAGCAAATATTTACAGTCATAGAAATAATGCGACAAAATATATTATGCCCAAATATAGAAGTGAGAAATTAATGAGGGTTAATGCCAAGAGCACTACGTAGTGTATCAAACCTGTTTTCAAGCAAGGGTTTTTTAAAAATATCTGCCAACTAATTCATCGTTCCAATAAACAAAAATTTCACATGTACTTTGAGCACATGATCTCTAATAAAATAATACTTAATATCTATATATTTTTCCCTAGAATGATGCACATAACTTTTCGATAAACAAATATTACTTGAATTATCATAGAAAATTTGAACTGGTTTAAAAAGGATATCATAATCACTGAGTTGATGTCACATCCATAGGAGTTGAGCGTAATATTGTCCTATAGAAATATATTCTGCTTCCATTGTGGATAGAGCTACAGAATTCTGTTTCTTGCTATTCCAGAATATTATAGACTTTTTAAGGAGTTGGCATATTCCGCTAGTGCTTTTTATGTAATCCATGTCACCTGCAAAGGCTGCATATGAGAAACCTTATAATTTGAAATTGTTAGAGCGGGGATACCATAATCCATACAAGATGGTTCAACAAGATAACTGATAACCATTTTTACCAGAGTCAAGTGAGATTCTTTAGGAGTTCACTGAAAACATCGCACATTTGCATACGCTGAATATGATATCTGGTCGACTAGAATTTAAGTAGAGTAGTGAACCAATCATCCCGCGATACTTGGTTTCATCCACTATTTTTCCTCCTTCATCCTTATCCAAAGAGTTTCTAATAGATTTAGCATTTTTCATTCCAAACTTCTTGATGAAATTCTTGGTGTATTTTGTTTGGCATATGAATATACCTTCCTCTGATTGATGAATTGAAATCCAAGGAAGAAAGTGAGTTCTCCCATCATACTCATTTTGAATATGCTTTACATGATATTTGAGAAGTCCTTGCGTAAATCAGGGTTAGCACCCAAAGATAATATCATCAACAAAAATTTGAATAATAAGATTACTTGATGAGGATCACTTGATAAATAGGGTAATGTCTATCTTAACTCTTACAAAGCCATGATCCACCTCATTCCAAGCTCTAGGACCTTAAATAAGACCATATTTGCTTAAGCCATATTTGCTTTAGATAGTTTGAAAACGTGATAAGGAAATTGTGAGTTTTCAAAATTTGGAGGTTGTTTAACATAGACCTCCTCATTTGTGAAACCATTTAAAAGGGCACTTTAAATATTTATTTGAAAAAGTTTAAAACCTTTGAAAGTTGCATAGGCCAAAAAATGCTGAGTACCCTTGGGCAACTAGGCGAGCCTTGTTTTTGATCACTTCACCTTTTTCATTTAACCTATTTCTTAATACCCATTTGGTGCCTATAAGATCATATATTTTCAGGTTTGGGAACTAAAGTCCATACTTGACTTTTCTCAAATTGGTCAAGTTCTTTCTGCATTGCTTATACCAAACAGTTATCCTTGAGAGCTTCATCAATATTCTTTTGGTTCCAATTGAGAGATTAGTGCAATGTTTTCTTTGTGTTTTAGTGCAGCTCTGGTTTTCATCCATTCATTTGGATTTTCTATGATCAATTCTAAGGATATTTTTGCTCACTCCTCCATTCATTTGGAATAACTTCTGGTTGTTTGATAGTAGACTCATTCTGGGTTTCCTTCTCTTTGGAAACTTCCACATCAGTCGACTCTTGTGATTCTTCAACGTGACTGGTTTGGTTATCAGATTTTTGATGTTCAGAATTTCCTTAGACGTCCAGGTTGACTTCTTCAACACCTGCATCAACGTCTTTCTCGATCATGGGATTAGTATTATCAAATACTATATGAACTATTTCTTCAACGCACATGATTCATTTGTTATAAATTCTTAAAGAACTGCTTTAAGTAGAGTAGCCGAGAAATATACTTTCATCATTTCTTGAATCAAACTTTTCTAAATTTTTTTTACTATTATTGTGGACAAAATATTTACAACCAAAAGGATAAAAGTAACCAATATTAGGCTTCTTACCTTTCCACAACTCGTACAAAGACTTTTTCAAGATTGCTTGGATGAGACATCTGTTTAAAATATGACAAGCAGTACTTAGCACTTCTGCCCAAAATAATTAGGTAAAGAGTGTTCGACAATCATTGTTCTAGCCATATCTTGCAAGGCGCGATTTTTTCGCTTAACCACTCCATTTTGATATGGGGGTCTTGTGATGACAAGTTATGAGTAAATCCTTGCTCATTGCAAAAAGCTTCGAGAATCTTACTTTTGAATTCTCCTCCATGATCACTCTAGATAGTTGAAATGTAGTATTCCATTTCTCTCTACACTTTCATAAAACAAATCTCAAATTTTTTTAAAGCATCATATTTGTGAGAGAGAAAGATTACCCAGGTAAAACATGATTAATCATCGACCATAACTGTAATGACTCGGCCAGTTATTTTGAGTATTGTAGCCCCGTTCCCCCATTTATTACTTATTCTATATTTGTTTGTTGTTATGTGACTTGCCGGGGTGGTTGGTTTAGTTTCGAAAATGTTTCGAAATGAATTGGGATACTTAATCCCAAAGTTGGAAGCCTAAGTTAAAACAATTGACCGGATGTTGACATATGTGAAAATGACTCCAGAATGGAGTTTTGATGATTCCGATAGTTTCGTATGATAATTTTGGACTTAGGAGTATTGATAGAATATAAGGGTCCACCAAACTCTATAGAGAACCAGGTTCTTTATTATTTCCACTTAGAATACACGCACACAACAGTAAGTAGATGACAAGAGAAATTTTACGTGGAAAATTTCCAGCTCAACGGGATTAAAAATCACGACCTACCCTTGTATGATTTCAACTTCACTACTGAGCAACTTTTAGATTACAGCCTATGCAACCTAGGAATTAACCTCTTAATCCCTCACTAACTTGTAATACTCTATTACAAGCCACTTTGTAATAACTCTATTACAAAGACTTTACAACTCGACTAACTTTAGCCAAGACTCAAACACAAAGGTTTAAGGTTTACAAAGGGTTTCCTACAGAGTACTTCTGAACAAGCTAAGTAGGAAATACAATTTAAGAACTATTACAAAGTTACAACTCAACTAAGGACATACAATGACTTGCTGTGGGGAACTGGTCCGTAGTAGTATTGTTCTTTGTTCTTGATGTACTTGAGAGTTGATTCCTTGATCATCAATGACCGTGTGAGAGCTTCAATGATTTCTCTAAGTGAAAAAGTGATTTGTTTTACCTTCCTTGATGTTAATAATGTATTTGTGACATCACTAGGATGATGTGAGCAAGGTAGGTAAAAGACACTCCCCATAAAGTTGACTGCGGCACTGTAGCATGTGCAGGCAGCAACTTTACAGCTAGGGCAGTTGACTTGTACTGTTTCCTCGAGAAACGATAGTTATCTGTTCCCTCTGTTATTCCTCTGACTCTGAAGAGTTGAAGCATATTCCAAGCTGGAACCTTTCGATCTTAAGGTCTTGAGGATATCTAACTGGTTCCTTATCTGGTTCTTGGCAGTAAGTTTGTTAGATCATCAAAACATAAAGCAAGATAGTTGTAACCTATAAATTTCCCCTTTTTTTGATGATGACAAACTTATAATTGAAGATCCCAAAGAAAATGCACAGAACCAGAACGTGAACCAGAAAAGTCTTAAGTTTTTCCCTGAGTCTGTATTCCCCCTTAATCATCAGTGCTCATTAATCAATTAGGCTCAACATATATTTCTCCCTTTTGGCATCATAAAAAGAAGAGCAACAAGTATATAGCAAAAAGAAGTCTAGCTCGAGTTAACTCATGCCACTTGTGTGCACACAACATGACTAAAAAGAGAGCATAAAGACAAGGCATAGTTAGCAAAAAGGGAAAAGCTTGCATTATCATTAATTTGGATTTTTCAACAGGAGCAGAGTCAATGTTACTACCACCATCCACAGTTTTGAACAACAAAAAAAATACCACAAACATCATAAAAAAAAAACTGACATTGAGGGAATAGATTGATCAATAAAGACTGGACACTGAAGAGACGTTGTTTAGGGAGCATTGGAAGGAGATGGCTTAGAAAGTGCTTGGAGAACTAAATCCATTCGAGCATTTGCTGACATGTGCTCGTTGATCAGTCTCTCTTTCAGGTCCTCCACTCATTTCTTGAGCTCAGCATTCTCTTTGGTTAGACGAGCAACCTCTTCTCCTTGTGAAGAACTGGAACTAGGTGCCTCATGGAACTGACTTAACTGAGTCTCAAGGATAGCATTCCTTGTTTTTAATTTCCGTATCTCCGAGGTAGCACTGTTCTAAGCATTGATCAGCTGAGATATGGTAGAAGTGCTTCCAACCCCTCCAATTTTCTCGATACACTCACATTCTTCAAGAGTAGCTTTGGAGAAGTTTTGCTTCTTTGTGCCCGCTTTAGCTTGTCCCAGAGGAACTTGAAGTGATTAAAGAACTTGGTGAGAAGGAATCCATACGGAAACCCATGATTACCATCTTTAAAGTCTGCCACTTTATTCATGTGCTCTATCATAATCCCAGGCAGATTGATGGTAGTGAAGTTGTCCAGTGCTTCTATGAGGAACAGGTCTGTACAAGAGGTGATAAATCTTCTCTAAGCTCGAGGCAACAGTACCTTATTCACCATCTCAAACAGCAGTTGATATACAGGAAGAAGGGCCTTCTTCTGAACCCGTTCCCCCTACTGAACTACTCTGTCCTTTAATATGACATTTCTGAAATTTTGAGAACAGGATCCATGAACACTAGACAACCCTTCAGCAGGCACACCAAGAATGGATCCCAACAAGGCAGAGTCCACACCATATCAACTCCATTCACTAACACACATATGTGTTCATATTCAACTTTAAAAAGGTCAGCATAGAAACTTTGGAATTCCTCTTCATACACCATTGGGGCATCATTCGTGAACCAATGTGTCCACTGTTGGAACTCACAGATCTTAACCAGCTGTCTCATACCAGCCTCCTCCAAGATATCAGGGGCAAATGTGCGGCCCCATAGCACTTTTTGACTTCTTAACCTCTCTTTCCCAGCACTCCTTGGACCACTCATTCTGGCCTTCTTTGAGGAACCAGGTTCCTCATCCCTATCAGCTCTTCTCTTAGCAGATTTGCAAACATTATTTTCCTTTTCATCAGACTTCACAGACTTTTCACCAAATTCTTCCATCACCCTGGCAGCAGACTCTTCTACCAACTTATCACCAGATTCTTTCACCACACTTTTACTAGCAACAACATCATCAGATTTGTTCAAACCTTCAGCAGACACAGAAGATCCCCTTTTTGTCTTGGGGAGACCATGATTCTGTGAGCGCTTTCTAGTTAAGGAACTAGGTTCCTCTTTTACTTCATCATCCATATTCACAACTAATACTGACTTCTCCCTCATAACCTTCCTATATTTCACTAATTTTCTTCTCCTTGACTTAGCTTGGTTATTCTTAAGCGCAGACTCAAGAGCCTCATTCCTTTGCAACCTTGTAGTAGGTCGCTTAGGAGTGGACTCTTGAGCAACCATTGGTCTATGCCTAGTCAAGCAAGCAATCGGCATTTCATCATAATCCTCTTCACTAATACCTTTTTCTTCTCTGGACACAGATCTTTCCTCATGCATCACCACACATAAAGGCTCAGCATCAAAATGAGGAGAGGGAGCAGGGTCAATACTGACCTGGGGCTTTTGAGAGGACCCCTGAGTTAAATCCTCCAGGGAGGAATCAGGTTCCTCATTTGGTACCCTAGTAGTATTGTCCTGTGCCGATTGTTCAAAAGGAACAAGATCTCTATCCTCTTTCACAGTCTTAGACTCTTCTCCCTGAGTCCCAAAACCATCATCATCTCCTTCTATAACAACCCCTTCATGAGCTATGGACATCATGTTCTCTATTGCCTCCTTTTATTGTACATCCATGGAAAACTTAGTAGAAAAAGGAGTGTTACCTGTGGACATAAGATCAGGAGCAGTCTTTGTTGAGTCAAGCTTCTCGGAACTATCAGTTGGATCTACCTTTGACCCCTTTTTCATAGGCGAGCTTGAAAATGCCTGATTTTCTTCTTTGTCAGCAGTACTATGTTCATCCCCTTTTTCCGGCGAAGTAGGAGAAGGGCTCTGGGATACAAATCTTTTGGGAGTTGAGATTTTGCGACTCCTATGAGAACCAAAACTCGAGTGGGTAGGAGAGGAGATGGAATGTGGGGGTGACTCTGTCCTAGGGTTTTGGTTTGCAGTGGTGTGGGGTGAGTAGTCTAATATGGGTGTATCAATATGTGAGGAATCAATGGGGATGTCACTTGGAGCACTCGAGGTTGTTTGATTTTTAGCCATGGTGAGAAGAAGAGAAGGGATTTGGTAGTTTAAAGAGAGGCAGAAGAATGGGGTTTTTGAAATTTGATGGGAGGAGTTGTGACAGTGATAGATGAATTTATGATAGATGAGGGACCGGTTAAGAAAAGGGCGGCAGTTTTGGGAGCCGGGTCGATTATTCTTAACGAGTGAGACGTTTGGGTTCACAAGACGCAAGGAAAAGAAATTGACACACTGATGATGTGGCACTTGTTTTAACCGTTCAAAATTGTGCATGAGAGAACAGAGAAACTACTAACCTGTGTCAGGAGAACCAAATTCCCTGACTAATCTTGCATATGTAAGCTTTGCCCTTTTTACCAGCGCGTACTGCATCAACTGCCAATTTGCTCTGTAATCATCATACGTGTCTACCTGTAACGGTATAGAGATGAGTTAGACTTTGCCAGAAAACACTTTTTAGCTAATTTTACCTGAACATGTCTTTCATAGCCAATCATCGAGGGACCAGGTTCTCAGTTGGGATTTATCAATCTCAGAGCCAGACGATTTCTTTCAAAATGTTCTCTACTCAGGGCCTTGGTAAATATGTCTGCAATTTAATCTTCTGTGCTGCAGAATTTCATGCAAATGAGCCCCTTTTCAACATTGTCTCTAAGGAAGTGATGACGCACGTCATTGTGCTTGGTTCTCTTATGTTGGACTAGATTTTTGGCCATATTGAGTGCATTTGTATTGTCGCATAGGAGAGGCACACAATCTGAGAATACTCCAAAGTCTTCCAGCTGCTGCTTGATCCACAACAATTGAGCACAACAAGAAGCAACTGCTACATATTCCGCTTCTGCAGTTGAGAGTGCCACTAAGTTTTGCTTCCTTGTACCCCACGAAATTCGGCAAGAACCCAGGAAATATGCCATTCCAGATGTGCTTTTCCTGTCCACCGGATATCTTGCATAATCAGCATCAGCATACCCAATAAGATCAAATCTGTCACCTGAGGTATAGTAGAGAACCGGGTCTTGCGTTCCTTTGAGATATCTCAATATTCTCTTGGCAACCTTCAGATGAGATTCCTTTGGATTGGATTGAAACCTTGCACAAAGGCCCACGCTGAACACAATGTATGGTCTGCTTGCAGTAAGATACAAGAGTGACCCTATGATCCCTCTATACATGGTCTGATTTACAAGGGAACCAGGTTCATCCATGTCTAGACAGGTAGCTGTGGCAATAGGGGTGTCGATGACTTTTGATGCTTCCATGTCAAACCTTCTCAGCAATTCCTTGATGTATTTCCGCTGACTTATCAATGTTCCCTTCTGAGATTGCTTCACTTGATGTCCTAGAAAGAAATTTAATTCGCCCATCATACTCATCTCGAACTCACTCCCCATAAGTTTTGCAAATTCTTCACAAAGAGAGTCAGTTGTGGCTCCAAAGATGATATCATCAACATATACCTGAACAATGAGTAGGTTCCTCCCTCGTTTCTTCAGAAAAAGAGTGTTGTCAATTTTTTCTCTTGTAAATCCATTTTCTAGAAGGAATTTTGACAATCTTTCATACCAAGCCAGGGGAGCCTGCTTTAGCCCGTACAATGCCTTGTCCAGTTTGAACACATGCTCAAGATGCTCGTGACTCTCAAAACCAGGAGGCTGCTTGATATAGACTTCTTCTTTCAGATAGCCATTTAGAAATGTACTTTTGACATCCATTTGGAACAGTGTGAACTCCATATGAGATGCAAAGGCGATAAGAATTCTAATGGCTTCCATTCTAGCAACTAGAGCAAATTTTTCATCATAATTGATCCCTTCTTCCTGATTATAGCCTTGAATTACAAGCCTTGCCTTGTTTCTTGTTGTATTTCCAAACTCATCAAGTTTGTTCCTGAATACCCACCTGGTTCCTATGATAGTTTGATCTGCAGGTCGAGGGACCAGGTGTCATACCTTGTTTCTTTCAAATTGATGCAGCTCCTCTTGCATGGCTGTGATCCAGTCTGCATCTTTCAACGCTTCTTTAATGTTTTTGGGATCTATTTGAGAAAGAAAGGCTGAAAAGGCAAGTGAATTTCTGGCTTTTGTTCTGGTTTGAACACCTGAGTCAAGAGGAGTGATTATGTTGTCAAGAGGATGTGAGTTTTTGTGCTTCCAGTTTGGTACCTGAATCTCATTTGTAGAGGACCCAGGAATATCTGACTGAGGTTCTTGGCCGCTTGTTATTTCAGCAAGTGGAGTACCTTGGACTACTTCAACAACTCTATTTTCAGCTTCAATTGTTGTGATCGTGGGACCAGGTTCCTCTCCAATGGATGGAGATGTATTTGCATCATCTTTAAGGATTCCTTGACATGACTCATCATGTCTGCCTTTCCATTTGTCATGTCACACGTGCATAATAATGTTCCCACCTTGTCTCGCCACATGCGCAACCCACACATATATATATCCCACCTTGTCATGCCGCATGTACAAATATCAATAGTAACAATAGCACGACTGAAACCTCGTGCAACCCCATAACAACAACCGCACGGTAGAAACCTCGTGCATCACAATAATAACAACCACATGGCAGAAACCTCGTGCATCACCATAACAAATACAACAACAACAATGGCAATAATACAAAGTATGACAAGTAAATCAACTCAAGAACTTTTAAATCACAGGAAAATATGGGACCAAATCACAAGGAATAACCACAGTCTGAAATGCTAGGCGTAAAGCGAACAACTCAACAAAGGGAAAACTAAGGTGTAGCAACGAATCCCACAATATACACTTCAACAACAGGGAAGCTAACACGAATCCAATAATGCCAAATAAAACAAGTCAACTAAGATATAGGATATCTAAACTTCTTTTAAGGTTGAGAAAAATTACGAAGGATATTCAACAATTCAATTAAGGATAATAGCGAAAAAATAATCATAACCTCAATTAAGGCTGAACAATTATAGGATGAAATAATATAAATTCCAAATAAAGATAAGCAGTTATGAAAAGATAGCATGGCTATAAAAGAGATAACAGTTTCAATTAAGGCACATATGAATAAAGTAACGATAATAGTGGATCATGAAGCAATTTATTCTAATTAAGCAGGTAGATGTAAATCTAGTAATTAAGATATATAATCATAACAAGAACAACTGCATATTCAACGAATACAAGGACCTAAGAACACTAAAAGGCCAACTTTTCACAAATAAGTCCGTGCACGCACTCGTCACCTCGTGTACACGGACTTCAATCAATATAGAAAACTCGAATCCTAAGGGAAAGTCCCCCACACAAGGTTAGGCAAGATACTTACCTCAAACCAAGCTCAAACAATCGGTCACAATGCCTTTCCACAAATATCCGGCTCCGAATGGCCCAAATCTAACCAAACACAATTGCATAACATGAATACAACAATAATAGACTTATCTAATCAATGAAATAAATATTTTAATAAAAATTCCGAAATTCGCCCTAAAAAGTCGATCCGGGCCCACGTCTCAGAATCGGATAAAAATTACAAAATATGAACACCTATTCACTCACAAGTCCAACCATATAAGAATTACTCAAATTCGACCACAAATCCCCTTTCAAAATGCGAAATCTTTATTGAACAAGTTCTTCCAATTTTTTTTCAATTTTAACCCCAAAAATTCGAAACTAAATGGAGAAAAAAACTGTAGATTAATGGAATACAACCAGAAACGAATTAGGAATCATTACCCCAAAGCTTCCTTTGAAAATCCCTTGAAAAATCGCCAAATTCCGAGCTCCCAAATCCCAAAACGAAGAATGAAACCAAACCCTCCAATTTCTCTTTTCTGCCCAGGCGTGACCGCACCTGCGACATAATTCGCCGCATCTGCGCGACCGCAGGTGTGCACGTACAAACCGCACCTACGCTTCCTCTCGCTTCTGCACGCCAAAATCCGCTTCTGCGGAGCCGCTGATGCGCACAAATTCTCCGCACCTGCGGAGACTGTCAAGTCCAGCTCTTCTCGCACCTGTGCCTCAATCTTCGCATCTGCGGGCATCGCAGAAGCGGAATTTTTCTCGCACCCGCGACCCCTGGCACTCTTCCACTTTTCTGCTTCTGCGCTTGCCTCTCCGCATGTGCTCTCCCGCACCTGCAGTCTCTTCACCGCAGGTGTGAAAATACCAGAAGCCTGAAGACTTAGCAGTAACACAAATCAAACTTTTAATCCGTTAAGCACCCGAAACTCACCCGAGGCCCCCGGGACCTCAACCAAACATACCAACCAATCCTAAAACACCATACGAACTTAGTCGAGCCCTCAAATCACATCAACTAACGTTGAAACTACGCATCGCACCATGAATCGAACTTATAAATTTTCAAATCTTTCAACTTCTAAAACCCATGCCGAAGCCTATCAAATCAACCCGAAATGACGTCAAAGTTTGCAGGCAAGTCCCAAATAACATAATGGAGCTATTCCAACTCTCGGAATCACATTCCGACCCCGATATCAAAAAGTCCACTTCCGGAGCAAATCTCCAAAAATTCGACTTCCGCCATTTCAAGCCTAAATCAGCTACAGACCTCGGATTTACAGTCTGCCATTTGGCTCTCCTAAGTCCAAAATCACCCAACAGAGCTAATGGAACCTACGAAACTCCATTCCGGAGTCGTCTTCACATAGTTCCGACTACGGTCAAAATCCTAAGACTTAAACTTCCGTTTTAGGGACTAAGTGTCCCAAATCACTCTGAAACATCCGGTAACCTAATTCAACCATGCATGCAAGTCATTACATATAATATGAAGCTGCTCAGGGCCTTATGCCTCCGGACGGGACTTAAATTCTCAAAACGACCGGCCGGGTCGTTACATCTATACTTTCAGACAGTGTTTTATCAGTCAAACTTTGTATTCATATTAGATGCTCATGCACTCAGTGACACCGAGTTTTGGGAGTGTTTATGTTTGTATTTGTGAGATTTCTTCCGCTGAATTTAATAATTATGTTTTCAAATTTAAAAGATATGGGGGTTTATTGAGATTGTCGTCTTGTCTAGTATTGAGATAGGCGCCATCACAACATGTGAGATTTTGGGTCGTGACACGGCGTAACTCTTCTGTCTGGACTACGCCGTGCAAAGCCGATCCTGAATCAATTTAACCTTGTCCAAAGCGTCCTGAACCAAGTCAGTACCCAATAGCCTAGCCTCACCCAGCTCAAACTAACCCACCGGAGATCGATACCGTCTCCCATACAAAGCCTCATACGGAGCCATCTGAATGCTCGACTGGTAGCTGTTGTTGTAGGCAAACTCCGCGAGCGGCAGAAAATGATCCGAAGAACCCCCGAAATCTATGACATAAGCGCGTAGCATATCCTCCAATATTTGAATAGTGCGCGTAGCATATCCTCCAATATCTGAATAGTAACCCTAAATTTGAATGCCATTTAAATCACCAAATAATTTTAAAAATTTATGTTTGCGCAAAAGGACCGTAATTGTTTCTAATAAAATTCAACAACCGAAAATATTACACCATATTGTTGGTGGCTATGATTAAGGTAAGAGACAGAAAATATCGAATGCAATGATGAACACAGAAAATATTACACCATTCTTGACTGAAGTTGACATTTTTATTTTATTTATGTTTTATTTCTGTGATTCATTCTTTAGAAATCTCTGCTTTCCTCTTGTATTTCTATTTTCCCTTTTTTTAATTATTTATTCTTTAGAATATTTTACGTCTATAGTACTAGTGCGTCCATACTTTAAAAATCTTGGATATTGCCACTGAATGCAATTATATTTCTCAAAAAATCGATGCTAAGCAACAAAAGTTCCTTATCTATATCTATCTATATCTATTAGATCTATATCTATATTATTATAAAAGCACGGATGTTTTATACTAAATGCCGAACGACTAAAATATCCTTGAAATATTGATCGACTTATATACCCTTAATTAATTAGATATCTCTACAATATTAATGTACAAAAATGTAAAAGTATTACAATTAAAGTCCAAGACTTTTGTAAATAAGACCAAATTTTACGTTGAAGATTGTATTTTAATAAAGTATAATCGAAGAAAGAGATACAATTGTATGAGAATTAGGAGAACGAGAAGCTTAATTAGTTGAAAAAGGAAGCCATATTGTAGCCAGATATAATTTGAACACAAACTCTAAATAGTCTAAAATTTGTGTCCAATATAGAGTTGATGTTTCAAAGCAATCTCACTTGGATTAGAACATTGTGAACCACTTATTGCCTTTATATGAAGGTCGCAATTTATTTTACCGAGTAGTACCTTTTTATTGGAATATCACTATTTGACAACTAAATTAATTATTTCTTCCATCACGTGAATTCTATCAAAATTAATTTTTTATGTATCAATACGGGAAGGAAGCAGTCGCCCATAGTAGCATTCAAGCCTTGAAAAATATAATTAATGTTCAGCAACTATTGTTGAACTGCAAAAAGTGCAAGAAAGCCTCCAGAAAGTTGCTTCTGCAGTGAAGAAGCATTGATGTCTAACAATTTCTAATTAGGAAAAAAAGGTTCAATTCGTGCTTGAATTTGTTTAGATTTTCAATCATGACAATTTTCTAAGTTTAACTCTCTATACATAAGAGGTATGAAAGAGTAGACATAACTTGATAAGGTAATTTTGTATTTAAGTTTGATTTAGGATTTTGTTTAAGATAATTTCATAACCGAGTTCATTGTTGAAATTGGCAAAATCAAATTGTATCTATCTCAAGTTCATAATATGAAGACATCACTTCCGTTGTTCAATCACCTCCTTTTTACGCTAGATATTAGATCTTAGATATCTTTGACCAATGATTTGAGGACTTGCGTTACAACGTTAAATTTTTATGTCAATTTTTTATTTAATGTTAATGTTTTATGTGTTTGTTATATAGGTTCGATATGGAATTTAACAAAACTTTTTTAAAACTTTTATCAAGAAATTTTATTTTGTCATGACTTAATTTATTTGAGAAATCGTTGGTCAGATTTGAGTTTGGGAAGCTTGATTGTTGTGAGAGTTATGGTTGAGGAAAAATGGCTTTAGATTTGTTATGTTGCTATTTAACTATTAATATAATCTTAAAAGGGAGATTAAACGATTAATTAAAAGGAAAAAATTATCAAGTACGTAGCATAAATTTGCTAATTAGCTACGAAGTTAAAAAAAATAAATAACAGGACACATGATTCATAAATCAAGTTCAAGAGATATGCAAATCTACTTGGTTATGTTATTTTTAGATATTTTTGGGATTAAGCATTACTATGCTATGTAACTCTTTTATAGGAGTTAAGAACATAAAATTTGCGTGAGAGACTCCCCATATCTAATATCTTTATAAGTAGCATGAAATTAATATTGTCTGGCAACAGACAGTCACTTACAAATATAAATTGATAATCGCGTACACCGTTAATATCTACTTTCATATCTACTTTCTTATATTATTATTATTATTATTATTATTATTATTATTATTATTATTATTATTATTATTATTATTATTATTATTTTATTTTTGGGAAGAGCGTGCAAAAATTAGAACGATGAAAGTATTTAAATATGGTCAAGAATAATTTTAGTTATATTTGTGTTTCGTGGAGAAGATAAATAAAGCACATAATCATACAATCTCAGATAATAGATTGTCTTTGTTGCTACATGATTTCTCACTTGAACAATTATATGTTGAATTTTTAAGAGGGATATTAATGTCGACAATAAAAATTTATTGTTCCTTCATATGAATAATTGACTAAACATTTACGTGCAAAGCACGTATATAGAGACTAGTTATATTAAAAGCACGAAGGCCCTTAACGAAATATCATTTGCCTTTTTACCCTTTAGAAAAAGGTTTCACATTAGACAAAGTTATAATTTTATTAACTTTACTAATATCTAGCACTTTAAAATCAACTAAAATTTTGGTTATTAAATATTTTCTTATTAAACTAGGTAAAAAGTCCTAATATTTAGGAGTTTAAAATCAATAAATTCTTTTCCTTATATAATTTTTTTTTCTTATTTTAAATTGTTAATATCTTACTTCTTTTTTTTTCTATAAATAAAACTATAATAATAATATGTAGATGCCCCAATATTCTCCGACCACAAATAGAAAAGAGTATATGGACCGAGATATTAACACATATCTTACGTCTTATTTTTGCTTTTGGGGGAATTATTTTTGCACCTCTTTAATTTCACATTGATAATTGTAATGATTCAATCGGTCATTTTAACTTTTAGAACCCCGTTCCCTAAAATAAAACTTATCGTATATGCTTTTAGTGATTTATGACTTGCGGGGATGGTTGATTAGGGATTTGGAAGTGTTTGGGTTGAAACCGGAACACTTGGTTCCTTAAGTTGGCCTTAAAATGCTAAGTTTGACTTTGGTCAACATTTTGAGAAAACGATCCCGGAATAGAATTTTGACGATTCCAACAGCTCCGTATGGTAATTTTGGACTTAGGAGCATGTTCGAAATTTTATTTGGAAGTTCGTAGTTAAATTAGGCTTGAAATGACTAAAATAGGAATTTAAGTTTGGAAGTTTGACCGGAGAGTTGACTTTTTGATATCGGAGTCGGAATCCAGTTCTGAAAATTTTTATAGCTCCGTTATGTCATTTATGACTTGTGTGCAAAATTTGAGGTCAATCGCACTTGAATTGATAGGTTTCGGTACATAATGTAGAAGTTGGAAATCTTAAGTTTCATTAAGCTTGAATTGGGGGATGATTCGTAGTTTTAGCGTTGTTTGGTGTGATTTGAGGGTTCAACTAAGTTCGTATGATATTTTAGGACTTGTTGGTATAATTGGTTGAGGTCCCGAGGGGCTCGGGTAAGTTTCGGATGACTAACATATCACTTTTGGCCTTTGAAACACTGCTGATAACTGTTGGTATTTTCTTCTGGTATCCTTTTACGCGATCGCGTAAGTTGGTCTGCGATCGCGTAGAGTAATTTAGGCAGAGGTGGATTTGTTTTACGCGATCGCATGAATGGGGTTGCGATCGCGTAGGGTTAATTTGGGCAGCTGGGAATTTGTTTACTTCGATCGCGTGGACACGTCCGCGATCGCGTAGGATTGGCCAGTGTGTGTATCGCGATCGCGTGTCATTGTTTGCGATCGCGTAGGGGAAATTTAAGAGGAAGCTGGGCCACGTATTTGTGCTACGCGATCGCGTGAAGAGGGATGCGATCGCGTAGAGACAGAACCTGGTGCATCGCGATCGCGTGAGACTTGATACGATCGCGTAGGGTTAATGTTTGGGCAGAAACATTTTTGCTACGCGATCGCGTGAGGAAGTTCGCGATCGCGTAGAAGAAATCACTGGGTAGAGAGTTTAAGTTCTGAAAATGGGACTTTTTTAACGATTTGGAGCTCGGATTTAGGCAATTTTTGGGAGATTTTCTGGGAAAATAACGGGGTAAGTGTTCTTAACTCAATATTGGTTAAATTACCCGAATCCATCACTATTTTTATCATTTAATTGGTGAATTGAGTTGGAAAAGTTTGAAAAACCTCTTGGATTAGATTTGAGGATTTGTGGGCCGAATTGTTAGCGAAATTTAGTGATTTTGGTATGGGTAGACTCGTAGTTGAGTGGGCGTTCATATTTCGTAACTTTCACAGGATTCCAAGACGTGGGTCCCACAGACGAATTTTTTATTAATTTCAAAATTGTTATTGAAAATGTAGTGTTTTTTTAATATATAATTAATTCCTATAATATTTAGTGATTGTATCGAATTATTTTTGGCTAGATTCGAGCCAGACAGAGTTGGATAATCGTGGAAAAGGCCTTCTAGTGGATTAAATTGGAGAAAAAGAGGTAAGTCTCTTGTCTAACCTTGTGAGGAGAAAATTACCTCATAGGTGATTAAAATTAAATAATTATTACTAATTGTGGGGGCTACGTACACACGGGATGACGAGAGTCCGTGCGTAGCTACTATTAATGCTAAAGTCCGGGTAGTTTAAGACTCAAAGCATGCATTACTTGTGTAAATTATATTCTTTGATTAATTAATATTAATTGATATATATGGATATATTGTGAATTGTTAGATAAATATATTAAAGGATGGAAATCTCATATGCTTAATTTTCTGTTTAAATCAATTAATTGTTAAAAAAAATTGTTCTTCCTTCCGAATTTATCTTAAAATAAATATACTCTCCTTCCGGAGGCACATAAGAAAATGTCCTCCTTTCTTGTGGAGCGGGCCGAACGCCTCGGCAGGATAGATGCATCTATGGATCACGCCGCACGTCCCTCGGCAGTGTACACGACACTCTGGATCGGGCTGTACGTCCTCGACAGAAATCGTGCTTAATAATAATAATAATTACACGATACTTTAATAATTTATTTCAGCTTGCGAAGCTAATTGATAAATTGAAAAATCCTTGGAATTTAATGAATTATTATTCTTGCTTGTTAAAGAATTAATTGTTATTCCTGTAAATGATATCTAATTGATAAATTAGAAATTATTTGAATTGAAAGAATTTAATTAATATATTGAGAATTTTGCATTTGAAGGAATTTGATTATTTTCGCTGATTAAATAAATTATTTTAAATTCTGTAAATCATGCTGATTTAAATATCCTAGTTGTATTTCAATTATTATTATTGATCCATAGTGAGTGTCAAAGTCGGCCATCTCGTCTCTACCACTTCGAGATTAGGCTTGACACTTACTGGGTACACGTTGTTTACGTACTCATACTACACTTGCTGCACTTTTTGTGCAGGAACTGAGGCAAGCACTAGTGGGGGACCTATCGTCTTACACCCACGTTATCCAAGGGCATAGTGGTGAGCTGTTTCTCTGATCCGCTCTGCAGCTACTAGTGTCTCTCTTTGTATTTTTCATTCTGTCTATTGTTATTTCAGACAGTATTTGAGGTTTTGTATAATCTACTAGATGCTCATACACTTGTGACACCAGGTCTTGGCACACACATTGGTAGAGTTTGGGTTTTATTATATTTTCTTGGTTTTAAATTTTATCAATGTATGCTTAATTTATTAGTTGGCTTGCCTAGCTGTAGTGTTGGGCGCCATCACGACTTATAGGTGAAATTGGGTCGTGACAACATGGTATCAGAGCACTAGGTTCACGTAGATCTCACAAGTTATGAGCAGGCCTAATAGAGTCTTACGGATCGGTACGGAGACGTCTGTACTTATCTTCGAGAGGCTATAGGGTGTTAGGAAATTACCTTTATTCATATTCTATCGTGCAATTAATCTAGTACTAAATATCCTTCTCTTATTCTCTCACAGATGGTGAGAACGCGCTCGAATGAAGTTCCAGACCTGGGAAGAGCTACTCCCCCAGTTGCTAGAGGCCGAGGCAGAGGCCGAGGGAGGGCTCCAGCCCGTGGTAGAGGGAGAGGACGTCCCAGGACTATTCTAGTTATGCCGCCAGTGGGTCCAGCAGAGAATCCCATTATTGAGGAGCAGGGTGAGGTGCCTGTGGCAGAGCCAGCTCCGGTGGATTTCACATCTGCACCGGGATTTCAGGATGTCGTGGGGCGTATGCTGCGGTTCATGGACAATATGACTCAGGATGGTTTATTTCCGGCAGACCCAGCCACATCTCAGGTGGGCGGGGGAGCACAAAACCCTGCTCATGGACAGGTAGCTGCTGTATATCAGACCCAGAGTGCACTACCCGTGGGTGGAGCCCAGCCAGTGACAACAGCTATACCTGAGTCCAGGCGAGCTGTAGCCGCCGATCCTCAGAAACTATTGGACCGATGGACTAGGCTACATCCTCCTGTCTTTGGGGGTGAGCGACATGAGGATCCACATGACTTTATTGATCGTTGCAGGGACAGACTGCACATCATGAGGATATTGGAATCTCATGGGGTTGACTTTGCTACTTTTCAGCTAGAGGGCAGGGCCCGTAGATGGTGGCAGTCTTATGTTCTCAGCAGACCAGCAGATTCTCCTCCCATGACTTGGGACAGGTTCACCCGTATCTTCCCGGATAGGTATATTCCACCCTCCCAGAGGGAAGAGTTGCAGTTGCAGTTTGATCAGCTCCAGCAGGGTCAGATGTTAGTGACCGATTATGAGGCGAGGTTTTCTGAATTATCTCGCCATGCACTTATGATACTCCCTACTGAGGCGGAGAGAGTGCAGAGGTTTGCAGCCGGTTTACATACTGGCATTCAGGCCACTATGGCTCGAGAGGTTGAGATGGGTACTTTTTATGAGCGAGTTGTGGAGATAGCCCGGAGGATTGAGGGTGTGCGTCAGCGAAGCCGAGAGCATATTATGAGAGATAAGCGGTTCAGGTACTCTGGAGAGTTCAGAAGTGCTCCATCTGGGGGCAGAGGTCAGTTCGTGAGGGGGTAGTCCAGCAGACCCCCATTTCCAGCACCACCACCTCCTCGGGGTACTCTAGTGCGACCTTATCTTAGTGCTATACCAAAGAGTTCTTACCGCCCACCAGCTATTCAGGGTCCTCCCAGTGGGTATTCAGTTCCCCAGGGCCAGACACTTAGTCAGCAGCCCATCGCACCGAAGAGTTGTTACAAGTGCGGGGATTCCAGTCACATGCGGAGATTTTGCCCCAGGCTTCGGGGTATACCAGTACAGCAGGGTCAGCAGCCTATGCTTACCAGACCAGTTGCTCCACCAGTAGTCCGACCACCAAGAGGTGGAGGACAGGTGGGTAAGGGCCGTCCTAGAGGTAGAGGTCAGCCAGGCGGAGGCCAGCTAGTTGGCGCTCTAGCTCGGTTCTATGCTTTTCCGGCTAGACTATATGCAGAGGCCTCAGATGCTGTGATTACAGGTATTATTTCTGTTTGCGGCAAAGATGCCTCAGTATTATTTGATCCAGGATCCACGTATTCATATGTGTCATCTTTATTTTCTCCGTTCCTGGGTGTTTCTCGTGAGTCCTTGAGTACTCCTGTTTATGTGTCCACTCCTGTAGGCAATTATGTTATTGTGAACCGGGTCTACCGGTCTTGTATTATAACATTATGTGGTTATGAAACTAGAGCAGATCTCTTAGTGCTAGAGATGATCGATTTTAAAATTATTCTGGGTATGGACTGGTTATCTCCATATCATGCCATACTAGATTGTCATGCCAAAATTGTTACCTTGGCTATTCCATCTTTTCCTAGGCTGGAGTGGAAGGGTTCATCTGTTAATTCATTTAATCGGGTTATTTCTTTTATAAAGACTCAACACATGGTTGAGAAGGGTTGTTTAGCTTATCTAGCTTATGTTCGGGATACCACCGCAGAGACTCCGGCTATTGATTCAGTGCCTGTAGTTCGGGAGTTCTCCGATGTATTTCCTTCAGATCTTTCAGGTATGCCACCTGATCGTGATATTGATTTCTGTATTGACTTGGCTCCAGATACTCAGCCTATATCTATTCCACCGTATCGCATGGCTCCGAAAGAATTGAAAGAGTTGAAAGAACATCTTGAAGAGTTACTAGCCAAAGGGTTCGTAAGACCGAGTGTATCGCCTTGGGGTGCACCGGTATTATTTGTGAAAAAGAAGGATGGAACAATACGGATGTGTATTGATTATTGCCAATTGAACAAAGTCACTATTAAGAACAAGTACCCGTTGCCACGTATTGATGATCTATTTGACCAGTTGTAGGGTGCTAGGGTGTTCTCTAAGATCGACTTGAGGTCGGGGTATCATCAGTTGAAGATTTGAGATTCGGATGTTCCGAAAACTGCTTTCCGTACTAGGTATGGTCATTGTGAGTTTCTGGTAATGTCTTTCGATTTAACTAATGCCCCGGCAGCGTTTATGGATCTGATGAACAGGGTATTCAGGCCATATATTGATTCATTTGTCATTGTCTTCATTGATGATATTTTGATCTACTCGCGCAACAAGGAGGAACATGAGCAGCATATGAGAGTAGTGCTTCAGACATTGCGGGAACAAAAGCTATATGCTAAGTTCTCTAAATGTGAGTTTTGGATAGAGTCTGTAGCATTTTTGGGACATATTGTATCGGGCGAAGGTATTAAGGTTGATCCCAAAAATATTGAGGCAGTTCAAAATTGGCATCGTTCCACTTCGGCGACTGAGATCAGGAGTTTTCTAGGTTTAGCAGGTTATTATCGTCGGTTCGTGGAAGGTTTTACATCTATTGCAGCACCTTTGACCAAATTAACCCAGAAGGGTGTTCAGTTCCGATGGTCCAATGATTGTGAGTCAAGCTTTCAGAAACTCAAGACAACATTGACTACAACACCAGTGTTAGTGTTACCTTCCGGTTCGGGGATGTATATAGTGTATTGCGATGCTTTACGCATTGATTTGGGTTGTGTATTAATGCAGGAAAGGCGAATTATTGCATATGCTTCATGTCAGTTGAAGCCCCACGAGCAGAATTATCCGGTACATGATTTGGAGTTAGCTGCGATTATTCACGCCCTTAAGATTTGGAGGCATTATCTTTATGGGGTGTCCTATGAAGGTTATACCGATCATCACAGTTTGCAGTATTTGTTCAAGCAAAGGGACCTAAATTTAGGGCAGCGCAGATGGCTGGAATTACTAAAAGATTTTGATATTACTATCCTATATCATCCAGGTAAAGCAAATGTGGTTGCAGATGCCTTGAGTAGAAAGGCGGAGAGTATAGGTAGTTTGGCTTTCATTTCAGCAGAAGAGAGGCCATTAGCTTTGGATATCCAGTCCTTGGCCAACAGACTTGTGCGGTTAGATATTTCAGAGCCCAACTGAGTTCTTGCATGTGTCGTAGCCCAGTCTTCACTATTTGAGCAGATCAAGGCTCGCCAGTATGATGACCCACACTTAATGGTTCTTCGAGAAATGGTACTACGAGGTGGTGCCAAGGAAGTTACTATTGGTACGAATGGTGTTCAGCGACTCCAGAATCGTCTGTGTGTTCCTAATGTGGATGAACTGAGGAAAAAGATCCTGGAGGAGGCACACAGTTCTCGGTATTCTATTCATCCAGGTGCTACGAAGATGTATCGTGACTTGAGGCAGCATTATTGGTGGCGACGAATGAAAAAGGACATAGTTGAGTATGTAGCTAGGTGTCTAAATTGTCATCAAGTTAAATATGAGCACCAGAGGCCAGGTGGCCTACTTCAGCAGATGACTATACCATAGTGGAAATGGGAACGAATTACTATGGACTTTGTAGCTGGGTTTCCGTGGACCTTGATGAATTTTGATGCAGTTTGGGTGATTGTTGACAGGTTGACCAAGTCGGCACATTTTATTCCTGTTGTGACTACGTATACTTCAGAGAGGTTGGCCCAGATTTATATTCAGGAGATAGTTCGATTGCACGGTGTGCCAATTTCCATCATATCAGATAGAGGCCCTCAGTTTACTTCACATTTCTGGAGAGCAGTACAGAGTGAATTAGGGACCCGTGTAGATCTCAGCACAACCTTTCATCCACAGACCGATGGGCAGTCAGAGCGGACAGTTCAGATTTTGGAGGATATACTCAGGGCATGGGTGATTGACTTTGGAGGTCAGTGGGATCATTTCCTGTCTTTGGCTGAGTTTGCTTATATTAACAGTTACCAATCCAGCATTGAGATAGCTCAATTTGAGGCTTTATATGGCCGTCGATGCCGTTCACCTATCGGATGGTTTGAGCCCGGTGAGGCTAAGTTATATAGAACTGATTTGGTAAAGGATGCCTTGGAAAAGGTGAAGTTGATTCAGGAGCGACTTCGTACAGCACAGTCCAGACATAAGAGTTACGCGGATCAGAAAGCGCGTGATTTATCCTTTATGGTAGGTGAAAAAGTTCTCTTGAAGGTTTCGCCGATGAAGGGAATTATGAGATTCGGGAAGAAGGGCAAGTTGAGCCCAAGGTTTATAGGCCCATTTGAGGTGTTGAGACGAGTTGGGGAGGTTGCTTATGAGCTTGCATTGCCTCCCAGCCTATCGGGAGTTCATCCGGTTTTCCATGTATCTATGCTCCAGAAGTATCATGCCGACCTATCACATGTGTTAGACTTCAGCACAGTTCAGCTAGATAATAGCCTGGGTTATGAAGAGGAGCTAGTTGCCATTGTTGATAAACAAGTTCGCCAGTTGAGGTCCAAGAGAATTTCTGCAGTAAAGGTCCAGTGGAGGGGCCAACCAGTCGAGGAAGCGACTTGGGAGACCGAGGAAGACATGCGGAGTAGATATCCACACTTATTCAGCACTCCAGGTACGATTCTAAACCCGTTCGAGGACGAACGTTTGTTTAAGAGGTGGAGAATGTAATGACCCAATCGGTCATTTTAACTTTTAGAACCCCGTTCCCTAAAATAAAACTTCCCTTATGTGCTTTTAATGATTTATGACTTGCGGGGATGGCTGGTTCGGGATTTGGAAGTGTTTGGGTTGAAACCGGAACACTTGGTTCCTTAAGTTGGCCTTAAAGTGCTAAGTTTGACTTCGGTCAATATTTTGAGAAAACGAACCCGGAATAGAATTTTAATGATTCCAACAGCTCCCTATGGTGATTTTGGACTTAGGAACGTGTTCGGAATTTTATTTGGAAATTTGTAGTTAAATTAGGCTTGAAATGGCTAAAATAGGAATTTAAGTTTGGAAGTTTGACCGGGGAGTTGACTTTTTGATATCGGAGTCGGAATCCAGTTCTGAAAATTTTCATAGCTCAGTTATGTCATTTATGACTTGTGTGCAAAATTTGAGGTGAATCGGACTTGAATTGATAGGTTTCGGTACATAATGTAGAGGTTGGAAATCTTAAGTTTCATTAAGCTTGAATTGGGGGATGATTCGTAGTTTTAGCATTGTTTGGTGTGATTTGAGGGTTCAACTAAGTTCATATGATGTTTTAGGACTTGTTGATATAATTGGTTGAGGTCCCGAGGGGCTCGGGTAAGTTTCGAACGACTAACGGATCACTTTTGGCCTTTGGAACACTGCTGATAACTGCTGGTATTTTCTTCTGGTATCCTTATACGCGATCGCGTAAGTTGGTCTGCTATCACGTAGAGTAATTTAGGCAGAGGTGGATTTGTTCTACGCGATCGCGTGAATGGGGTTGCGATCGTGTAGGGTTAATTTGGGCAGCTGGGAATTTGTTCACTGCGATCCGCGTAGGATTGGCCAGTGTGTGTATCGCGATCACGTAGGGGAAATTTGAGAGGAAGCTGGGCCACGCGTTTGTGCTACGCGATCGCGTGAAGAGGGATGTGATCGTGTAGAGTCAGAAATTGGTGCATCGCGATCGCGAGGGACTTGATGCGATCGCGTAGGGTTAATGTTTGGGCAGAAAAATTTGTGCTACGCGATCGCTTGAGAAAGTTCGCGATTGCGTAGAAGAAATCACTGGGCAGAGAGTTTAACATTTTTAGCGATTTGAAGCTCAGATTTAGGCGATTTTTGGGAGATTTTCAGAGAAAACAACGGGGTAAGTGTTCTCAACTCAATATTGGTTAAATTACCCGAATCCATCACTATTTTTATCATTTAATTGGTGAATTGAGTTGGAAAAGTTTGAAAACCCTCTTGGATAGATTTGAGGATTTGAGGGCCGAATTGTTAGCGGAATTTAGTGATTTTGGTATGGGTAGACTCGTGTTGAGTGGGCGTTCATATTTCGTAACTTTCGTCGGATTCCGAGATGTGAGTTCCACGGACAAAAAATTTAATTAATTTCGGAATTTTTATTAAAAATGTAGTATTTGTTTTATATAGAATTGATTCCTATAATGTTTAGTGATTGTATCGAATTATTTTTGGCTAGATTCGAGCCAGATAGGGTTGGATAATCGTGGAAAAGGCCTTCTAGTGGATTAAATTGGAGCAAGACGAGGTAAGTCTCTTATCTAATCTTGTGAGGGGGAAATTACCTCATAGGAGATTAAAATTAAATAATTGTTGCTAATTGTGGGGGCTACGTACGCACGAGGTGAAGAGAGTCCGTGCGTAGCTACTATTAATGCTAAAGTCCGGGTAGTTTAGGACTCAAAGCATGCATTACTTGTGTAAATTGTATTCTTTAATTAATAAATATTAATTGATATATATGAATATATTGTGAGTTGTTAGATAAAGATATTAAAGGATGGAAATCTCATATGCTTAATTTTCTGTTTAAATCAATTAATTGTTAAAAGAAATTGTTCTTCCTCCCGAATTTATCTTATAATAAATATACTCTCCTTCCGGATTTAGGCAATTTTTGGGAGATTTTCTGGGAAAACAACGGGGTAAGTGTTCTTAACTCAATATTGGTTAAATTACCCGAATCCATCACTATTTTTATCATTTAATTGGTGAATTGAGTTGGAAAAGTTTGAAAAACCTCTTGGATTAGATTTGAGGATTTGAGGGCCGAATTGTTAGCGAAATTTAGTGATTTTGGTATGGGTAGACTCGTAGTTGAGTGGGCGTTCATATTTCGTAACTTTCACCGGATTCCAAGACGTGGGTCCCACAGACGAATTTTTTATTAATTTCGGAATTGTTATTGAAAATGTAGTGTTTTTTTAATATATAATTGATTCCTATAATATTTAGTGATTGTACCGAATTATTTTTGGCTAGATTCGAGCCAGACAGAGTTGGATAATCGTGGAAAAGGCCTTCTAGTGGATTAAATTGGAGCAAAATGAGGTAAGTCTCTTGTCTAATCTTGTGAGGAGAAAATTACCTCATAGGTGATTAAAATTAAATAATTATTACTAATTGTGGGGGCTACGTACACACGGGATGACGAGAGTCCGTGCGTAGCTACTATTAATGCTAAAGTCCGGGTAGTTTAAGACTCAAAGCATGCATTACTTGTATAAATTATATTCTTTGATTAATTAATATTAATTGATATATATATGGATATATTGTGAATTGTTAGATAAATATATTAAAGGATGGAAATCTCATATGCTTAATTTTCTGTTTAAATCAATTAATTGTTAAAAGAAATTGTTCTTCCTCCCGAATTTATCTTAAAATAAATATACTCTCCTTCCGGAGGCACATAAGAAAATGTCCTCCTTTCTTGTGGAGCGGGCCGAACGCCTCGGCAGGATAGATGCATCTATGGATCACGCCGCACGTCCCTCGGCAGTGTACACGACACTCTGGATCGGGCCGTACGTCCTCGACTGAAATCGTGCTTAATAATAATAATAATTACACGATACTTTAATAATTTATTTCAGCTTGCGAAACTAATTGATAAATTGAAAAATCCTTGGAATTTAATGAATTATTATTCTTGCTTGTTAAAGAATTAATTGTTATTCCTGTAAATGATATCTAATTGATAAATTAGAAATTATTTGAATTGAAAGAATTTAATTAATATATTGAGAATTTTGCATTTGATGGAATTTGATTATTTCCGCTGATTTAAATATCCTAGTTGTATTTCAATTATTATTATTGACCCATAGTGAGTGTTAAAGTCGGCCATCTCGACTCTACCACTTCGAGATTAGGCTTGATACTTACTGGGTACACGTTGTTTACGTACTCATACTACACTTGCCGCACTTTTTGTGCAGGAACTGAGGCAAGTACTAGTGGGAGACCTATCGTCTTACACCCACATTATCCAAGGGCATAGTGGTGAGCTGTTTCTCTGATCCGTTCTGCAGCTACTAGTGTCTCTCTTTGTATTTTTCATTCTGTCGATTTTTATTTCACACAGTATTTGAGGTTTTGTATAATCTACTAGATGCTCATACACTTGTGACACCAGGTCTTGACACACACATTGGTAGAGTTTGGGTTTTATTATATTTTCTTGATTTTAAATTTTATCAATGTATGCTTAATTTATTAGTTGGCTTGCCTAGCTGTAGTGTTGGGCGCCATCACGACTTATAGGTAAAATTGTATCGTGATAATAATATTAAAGTCCCACATTTTATATTATATATTTTTCATCAACTCCTTTTAAAAGTATGGCATTGAACATGAAAGTTTTTCCATAATATATTTAAATCCTAGAAAAAGCTGTCTATAACTCTTTTTTTTTGGTTGTGCATAAATAATGTAGGCCAAATACATACATAGCCCCTTAAAGTTGGCTTCATTTTTCATTTAGACACTTTAATTAGGCCTAATACTTATTGAACACTCTAACCACAATAAAAGTGTACCTATTGAACACTTCATTTACATCTTGAGGAAAAAACATATGCGTGTGATTCACACATTTGTGACATGGAAAATAAGCCAGTGAAAAAATGACACATGGTTCTTAATCCCAAAAAAAAGGCATTTGAGCATGGAAAGAAAAAAGAAAAAGCTAAAATAATTCCAATTCCCCTATTCAGTTTCTTTATGGATTTTTTCCGGCAATAATTGGTGGAGTCTATGTCGGAGGCCCGTGGAGGAGGTCAGTGGAGGCAGTAGCGACGGTGATTATGAAGCTTGTAACGACCCGACTTATCGTCTTAAGAATTTACACCCCGTTCAGTGACTTAAGGTCCCGAGTAATTTTATAATTTGTATTATGACCCGCGGGTGTGGTCGAGTTGGAATTTTTTCGGAAGATTTAGAATTTAATTGAAAGAGAAATTTTTCATTTTGAAGCTTAAATGGAAAGAGTTGACCAGAAGTTGACTTTTGAGCAAACGACCTCGGAATAGAATTTTGATGATGTCAATAGCTTCGTAATGGCGATTTCGGACTTCAGCATATGTCCGGATTCGGATTTGGAAGTCCGTAGGACAATTCGACGCATTTTGGCGAAAGTTAAAAAATAGAAGATAGTTGGAAAATCCTACCGAAGGGTGAATTTTTGGATAACGAGGTCAGATTTTAATTCCGGAGATGGAAATAGCTCCATTACGTCATTTAAGACTTGTGTGCAAAATTTGAAGTCATTCCGGATTGATTTGATACGTTTTGACGGAAAATATAGAAGTTGGAAGATTTGAAAATTCAAAATTTGATTCGGTACGCGATTCGTAATTTTGGCGTTATTTGATGTGGTTTGAAGTCTCGACTAAGTGCGTATTGTATTTTGGGACATGTTGGTATAATTGGTTGAGGTCCCAGGGACCTCGGGCGAGTTTCAGATGGTTAAACGGACCAAATATTTAGACTTGAAAGAACTGTTGGAAATCTTCCACTGGTGTCATCGCATCTGCGATGAAATGGAGCACAGATGCGCAATCGCAGATGCGGGATTGAGATCGCAGATGCGAAAGGAGCAGGCCTGGGCAGCGGTCGCAGGTGCGAAAAGTATCCCGTACCTGCGAGACCGCAGAAGCGGAACTTCTCCGCAGGTGCGAGAGGTCAGTGGTAAGTGGGCATCACAGAAGCGAGAAATTTCTCGCAAAAGTGAGCTTGCAGGTGCGTGAAATTAGTCCGCAGAAGCGGAATTTGGGCAGAACATTTAGGACCAAAAATAGTCATTTCGCCATTTTCGATTTGAGATTTTGGAGCTCGGTTTCTGGGCGATTTTGGAGGAGTTCTTCACGACTTTGACTTGGGTAAGTGTTCTATATCCTAAAGTGATTATATTTCATGAATCTATGATTATATTAATCGTTTAATTCGGATTTAAAAGGTAGAAATCAAGATTTTTACAAAATCTTCCAAAAACGAAAATTTAAGATTTGGAGGCCGAGTTGTTATTGGAATTCGATAAAATTGGTATGGTTGAACTCGTATCAGAATGGGTTTTCGAATTTTAGGAAAATTATGTCGGGTTCCGAGAAGCGGGCCCCGCGTTGACTTTTGTTGACTTTTTGGAATAAATTTTTTAGTTGACGTATTATTATCCGGAATTGTTTCCGATGAATTTTAACGAAGTTATACAATTAATTTTGATAGACTTGAGCGGTCCGGAGGTCAATTCAAGCAAGAAGGCGATTTTGAAATATCAGCATAACTTCAAAAAAGGTAAGTGTCTTGCTTAACCTCGAGTGGAGGAATTACC
This sequence comes from Nicotiana tabacum, assembly GCF_000715075.1. Lineage (NCBI taxonomy): Eukaryota > Viridiplantae > Streptophyta > Magnoliopsida > Solanales > Solanaceae > Nicotiana > Nicotiana tabacum. The sequence goes on along the minus strand of NC_134103.1, from coordinate 61,365,724 downwards.
CCTTAGGCATGAGTCTTATGTGCAATTTGTGTAATTGAAAACCATGTACGCGAGGTGACGAGTACGTACTTGGGTTATATGTGCAAATTACATTGGTTAAAAATCTTTAGACGCCCTTATGTATTAAATGGAAAATTATTGGCACTTATTAAATTCTTTATTTGTCATGCCTAGATTCTTGTTTGTTGAATCTGTTGTTATATGACAATTTGATGTGATTCTTACTTGATTATTTATGTAATTCTATGAATTTTTTGGTTTGATAATTATTGTAAATTAATTTCATTATGGATTTTCCCCTGCAAATAATTAATTAAATGAGCTTAAGAAGAGGTGTTTATATAATTATTGAAAATTTGAATTTAATGAAGACTTTGCTTTATGTTGAGTAATTTCTATCTCTATTGATTGTTTTTGGGTGTTGTGCACATTATGGTCGAGCCATGAGCTCTTTATTGTGGAAAATATTGTGTTGTTGATTTTTGTGATATGTTGTAAGATTTGAGAACTTGATGTGCAATTTGTGATATGTTGTAAGATTTGAGCACTTGATGTGCAATTTGTGATATGTTGTAAGATTTGAGCACTTGATGTGCAATTTGTGATATGTTGTAAGATTTGAGCATTTGATGTGCAATTTGTGATATGTTGTAAGATTTGAGCACTAGAGGTGCAAGTTGTATTATGTTGTGATATTTGGGCACTTGAGGTGCGATATGTGAAATATTGTGATATTGATACGCATGCGGTGAGATAAGGGTGACTTGAAACGCGTGGCTAATAGGGGAACTACTAGAAGTCATGCGGCGATATAAGGTCATGGTGTTGAAACGCATGTGGTGAGATAAGGGTGACTTGAAACGCGTGGCTAGTGGAAAAACTACTAGAAGTCATGCGCTGTGATAAGGATGGCTAAAAACGCGGGATGCTATTTCGGAAAAAATGATTTCTTTAAAATTAAATGTGAAGGCTCCCGCGGTAATATAAGAAAATGAGATATTGTGAATTTATTTATGATTTGGGACTACGAGGCGGTACCTCGGGAGTGCCCTTTTGTTGATATTTCTCTATGACTGCACTTGCCTTTGATTATTTTACTTTTCCGAAATTTATAAATTCTTGTGTTTTTCGTGAGGTATTATTTCGCTTAATATTAAGTGTTTTGTATTTCTTGATGTATTGTGTTGACCTCGACTTTGTCGTACGAGACTTTGAGGATTTGTATTTTTGGGCCGTACTTGTTTTTAATGATTGAGTTGTTTTAAATAGAAGGAAAATTCTAGTATGTTTTAATTTAATAAATTTTATATCCAAATCAGTAGTTTATCTGATGTTTCATTTTAATTGAATGTTATTTCTCCACCCAAATGATTCTAAAATAAATTTATTTATTTATTGATTTCTTACTTGATTTAAAGATTTTAACCTTACTTTATTGAAAAATAAATTGATCATGTGGATCTTATATACATTGAGGATATTGACACGTGAATTGTCCGTGCAGTTGAGATATGAAATGAGGGCACGAGGTGCCGGAAAAATATGATGATTTAATTATGGGCACGAAGTGCCGTGGAGATATGAAAAATGGGCTGAGACCCGTATTTATAAAAAAATATGAAAATGGGCTGAGACCCGTATTTTTATGATTATGAAATGAGGTGTCACATGGTGACTTTTTAATTGAAAGAATTATATTCAAAGTATTATATGAAAGAATTGTATTTGAAAGATATTTATTCGAGGAAATTATTGGGATCAAATAGCATTATCATCCAAGCCAAAAAAAAAAAAAGAACATTAAGAAGAAACCTTCAACAAGTTACTGTATCGCCAACCGTCAATTTTGATGGGCACAAGAAAGGTAATCAAGAAATTCAGTGTAAATATCTTATATATAAAAATCAGAAAAAGATGAGAACTTTTGAAGACTATATAGGTGGAATGAAACAAGTTGGGATTAACATGCCAATTCCACCGGGTTGAGTCAATGTCACGACCCAAAATTCCATCACAGGTGTCGTGATGGCACCTAGTATCTAAGACTAGGTAAGCCGATTTTAATTACATTTTGAAGCCATTTTCTTTATAAGTAATCAAAACTAACAGCAGAACAAATATAAATATACAACCTTCCCAAGACTGGTAGTACTGAGTCACGAACTCTAACTGAATTCATGAAATGATAACGAGGACCGAATATACAATACTGTTTGATTAAAAATTAACAGTACAATGAAATGAAAAGACTCCAAGGGACTGCGACGATCCAGCAGCTCTACCTTGAATCCTTACGATCCCGCTTTAACTCTGCTCAAGCCCGATATCCCTAATACCTAGCTCTGTACAAAAATGTGCAGAAGTGTAGCATGAGTACATCACGGTCGGTACCCAGTAAGTATCAAGACTAACCTCAATAGAGTAGAGACGAGGTACAATCAAGACACTCACTAGTCTAATAACATGTGCAATATAATATACAAAATAATAGCAAACAAATAACATCAAGGCAATATAAAACAACCAATGATATGCACAATAAGACAATAAAATCACCATTTAATATCGCTCAACAATTAATAAATATAATTATACCCAGTTAAATCAAGTCCTTCAATTAAATATCTTTCATATATAATTCTTACGAATAAAACTCTTTTTCAAATATAATTTCGTCGAATAAATATCTTTCATATAATTCTTCTTGAATAAAAATTATTTTAATTAAATATTTTGAATATAATTCTTTCGATTAAAGAGTCACCATGTGACACCCATTTTCATATTTTTCGTAAACACGGGTCTCAACCCATTTTTATATTTTTCGAAAACACGGGTCTCAACCCATTTTTCATATTTTCATGGCACCTCGTGCCCATAATTAAATCATCATATTTTTCCGGCACCTCGTGCCCTCATTTCATATCACAACTGCACGGACAATTCACGTGCCAAATATCATTATCATTTCATCACAGCACCTCGTGCCCACATTTCATATCACAACTGTACAGACAATTCACGTGCCAAATATCCTCATTATTTACTCACGACACCTCGTGCCCACATTTCATTTTATAATCCGCCTCGCAATAGCCACATGCTCTCGATTTCAATATAAATCAGATTGTTATCAATTTACCAACAACAAGACAAATTGCACAAGGTACAAAAATAAACACAAAAAAAATCACAATATCACATGAAATTCATCAACACCACAACCCCACATCATCACATATCGTCCCTGACAATAGCCACCCTTATCGCTCCTATTGCCACCTTTATCGCTCTTTTAGCCACCCTTATCGCTCCGTCCAGACAATATCAATAGTCACCCTTATCTCTCCTATAGCCACTCTTATCACTCCGCCCAGACAATATTCCAACAAATACAACAACAGTGAAATGTCACCCGTATACCCACATAATAGCAACGGTGAAATGCCACCCTTATATCCTCAAAATAATAACTCACACAACATAATAATTTATACGGTAAATTATCACGGCAACATAACAAAATCAATTCATATCACAATTTTTTCAATGACCACAACCAAATTCCAAAGATACAACCAAATCAATTAATCTCACAACAAATGGCCGAAGGCTTCACACAATGTGTATAACACCACAAAAATAACCAACAAAGATAGAAATTATTCAGCATAAACCAAAGCCTTCAATAATCCAAATTCAGGTAATTATGTTAGCACATTTTCTTAAGCTTGCTTAATTAATTATTTGCATGAGAAAAATTCATAATGAAAATTAAATTCCAAGAATATCAACCATCAAACTCACGAAATTCGCATAGATATACAAGTAATAATTATATCAAATTATCATATAAAAACAAATTCAATAAATGTAATTTGAGGCATGACAACTAGATAATTAAATATATGCCAATAATTATCCAATTTACTATACAATATTCCTAAAACTATAACTCAATAAATTTTGCACATATAAACCTGAGTACGTACTCGTCACCTCGCATACTCGGCTTTTTACAATTCACAAATGGCACATAAGACTCGATGCCTAAGGGGTAATTCCTCCACTCGAGGTTAAGCAAGACACTTACCTTTTTGAAGTTAGGCCAATATTCCAAAATAGCCCTCTTGCTTGAATTGATCTCTGGACAGCTCAAATCTATCCAAATTAATTGTACAACTTTATTAAAATTCATCGGAAATAATTCCGAATAATAATTCGTCGACTTAAAATTTTATTCTAAAAAGTCAACAAAAGTCACCGCGGGGCTCGCCCCTCGGAACCCGACATAATTTTTATGAAATCCGAATACCCATTCCGATACGAGTTCAACCATACTAATTTTATCGAATTCCAATAACAACTCGACCTCCAAATCTTAAATTTTCGTTTTTGGAAAATTTAATAAAAATCTTGATTTTCCTCCTTTAAAATTCGAATTAAATGATGGATTCAAAGGCATAATAATGGAAATTAATCAAAACTGGATAAGAATCACTTACCCAAATACCCACGCGAGAATCTCTCCAAAAATCGCCTTCTACCGAGCTCCCAATTTAATTTTGTGTTATGAACTCAAACCCCCATTTTTTAGACTTTTATTTCTGCCCAGTTGACTATGTATCACGATCCGGAGATTGGGTCGCGATCGCGGAGAAGAGAATTGAGGCTGCCAAGAAAGACCCTTCGCGATCGCGAGTAAAGGGCGCGAACGCGATGAACAATGGGCAGGAGCTTACGTGAACGCTGGGCAATTGATGCGAACGCGAAGAAGAAATTGCCAACGGCCCCAACTCCTAATTTCTTCTACGCGAATGCGAATAGAGAGTTGCGAACGCGAAGAAGGGAAAAGCAGAAGTACGCGATCGCGGAAGTAAGCTCGCGAACGCGAAGGACAAATAATTCCCCTTCCAAAATAACACTACGCGAACGCGAACTGGGGGACGCGAATGCGATGAAGGAAATATGCAGAGCTACGCGATCGCGAGGCGTATTATGCGAACGCGAAGAAGGAAATTGAGGCAATCAACAGAGACACTTCGTGGACGCGGAAGGATCGTCACGATCGCAAAGAATGATATCAGACACCAGAACCAGCAGTTCAATAATAGAAGGAAATGGTCCGTAGCCCATCAAAAATACACCTGAGGCCCCTGGGACCCCGTCTAAACATACCCACAAGTTTCATAACCTAACACGGACTCGCTCGAGGTCTCAAATCTTATCAAATAACATCTAGATCATGAATCGCACTCCAATTCAAACTTAATGAATTTTGAAACTTCAACTTCTACAATTGATGCCGAAATCTATCAAATCACGTCCGATTGTCCTCAAATTTTACCAAGTCATAATTGACATTATGGACCTACTCCAACTTCTGAAATCGGATTCCGACCTCGATATCAAAAAGTCCACTTCCGGTCCAAATCTCCAAAAATTCGACTTTTGCCATTTCAAGCCTAAATCAGCTACGGACCTCAAATTCACAGTCCGGACACGTTCCTAAGTCCAAAATCACCCAACGGAACTAACGGAACCAACAAAACTCCATTCCGGAATCGTCTTCACACAGTTCCGACTACGGTCAAATCCTAAGACTTAAGCTTCCGTTTTAGGGACTAAGTATCCCAAATCACTCCGAATCATCCGTAAATCAAACTCGACCACACCCGCGGGTCATAATATATATTGCGAGGCTTCTCGAGACCTTAAGCCATTGAACAGGGCATAAATTCTTAAAACGATAAGTCAGGTCATTACATTCTCCACCTTTTAAACAAACGTTCGTCCTCGAACGTGCTAAGAATTATTCTGAGGTTACCAAATCGATGATCTTTCTTTTACACATATACTCGCGGTTGATCCCTCGTTACCGTATTTGAGATAAGCCCGACAACACCATCTCATTTTAGATTATTTCTTTTATTCACACTTATAAGCTTTTAAGCCAATTCCTTATACTCCAATTAAATTTCAAATTCCCTACATCAAAACACGGTGTTAGTCTTAACCGGCTGTAGAAAATCGTGCCTACGCATACATCAACTTTCTTGATAGTGTTGAAGTACTTTAAAATTTTTCTGGGGTGTTACATTCTCCCCCGCTTAGGATCATTCGCCCTCAACCACATAACATAACTTATCTCTTCTTTTGCACGTCTTAATCTCCTAAATTTTTCAGAAATTTCGGCTGAGTCTCCCCTGTAATTGGGCCTATCCACCTGCCAGAGTAACACCAAAACAACTCTTAACAATACATCCACAATGTATATATCAATAACACCAATCTCAACATTACAAGCTCTGCATTATCACAATGATGTCAGAACATGAAGCACATCATATGTATGCTCATCACCACATCTCTAGCCTTAAAAGCTGTTCATAATTAATTCCAGCATCACCAATTAATCTCATATTAACCACCACCTCATTTCGAATTTGCACAACACTGACAACAGAATGTGAGGTATGAAGACTTCATGATAACTTACTCGGATTGATGAGTCACATTTAACGCCACCTGGGCACTCATCTCATAGGCTAAAACTCAATGTTTACAGCACGAAAATGGCTGAATATGCACAGAAAATATACAAGAATTATCAAATAAGTCTAACAGGCATGACTCCATATTAATAATATTGTACAAATTTGTCACGACCCAAAATCTCACCTATCATGATGGCGCCTATCTCAATACTAGGCAAGCCAAAAATCTCAATAAACCACCATTTCTTTTAAATTTGAAAACAAAATAATTAAATTCAGCGGAAGAAATCTCAAAATTTCAAATATATCACTCCCAAAACCCGGTGTCACTGAGTACACGAGCATCTAATGTGAATACAATGTTTGACTGATAAAAACCACTGCCTGAAAGTATAGAATAGTACAATAACTGAAGAAAAGAGAAACAAGGTCAGTGGACGCCAAGCAGCTACCTTGATAGTCTCCAACTGACAGTACTCTGAAATCTAACAATCTCCGGGTCCGAAAGCACCTGGATCTGCACACGAGGTGCAGAGTGTAGTATGAGTACAACTAACTCAATAAGTAACAAGAGTAACCTCTGGGCGGATATGATGAGCTCCGCAGGTACAGTCCAGTAAAAATAATGGTACAGAAATGTAGGCATGCTTTCAAGTTCAACAGATAAACTCAGTACAAGTGAAATAGATCAATACTGCATGATATAAGAAATATGACATCTCAGTAGCAAGACCTCCTGTAGATACTGGTCACCCATTATTCGGTCACTCGGTACAGTTTATGGCCAGTCCAGCCCCGGGGTGTTCCAACCCGTATATATATACACATCGACTGACAGTCAGTCATTTAGTACCGTATAAGGCCAATCCATCCCGGGGGTAATTTATTCCCAAATGTAAATGATACGGACAAGATCCATGTCCAGGTAAATTCATTACAATATAAATAAGTAAGGCAAGTCCATGCCCTGGGAAAATCCATCCCAAACATATATATAAGCAATAAGTAAGGCAAGTCAATGTCCTGGGAAATCCATCCCGAATATATATAATCATCTACGCTCACTGGGGGTGTACAGACTCCGGAGGGGTTCCTTCAGCCCAAGCGCTAGAAGTCGACCGCGCTCACTGGGGGTGTGTGCAGACTCTCGGAGGGGCTCCTTCAGCCCAAGCGTGATATAAAGCCAATCTGGCCTATTGCAGGCGGGCAGTCCCAATCCGTATAATAATAGAGCCAATGAGGCCTGCTGCAGGCGGGCAGCCCCGATCCATAAAATAGTAAAGCCAATAAGGCCTGCTGCAGGCGGGCAGCTCCGATCCAGAACAATAAAAATGTATAAAGCCATTCTGGCCTGCTGCAGATCCATTTAATAACAACATATATAAAGCCAAATGGCCTGCTGCATTTCGCAGCTCAATCCCATAAATATCCTCACAATGGACAATTATTACTGAGTGTGAAATGTATATTTTAGAAAAGTTAATTCAACAGTATCACGACCCCATGGGTCCTAAAATGTCGACACATAGCCTAAACATGATCTTTATCACTTGCCTCAGCTTAATTCCTCTGACACGTGCCACATGTTCAGATAATAACATGATTCTTTAATTTTTGTTCTTCACATGATTTATTCAAGACACACTTTCTGTGGTGCACGTCTACATGTTCGTTACCTATCGTGTGTGTCACCTCCAAACAATTCATATCATGCCAAATTCAGGGATTCATACCCTCAAAACCAAGTTTAGAAGTGTTACTTACCTCAAATCGTGTAATTCTTTACTCCGGTATGCCTTTGCCTCGTGAATTTGCCTCCAAACGTCTCGAATCTAGCCACAATTAATTTGATTCATTCAATAAAATTTATTGGAATTAATTCCATAAGAAAATGCTAATTTTTCATAAAATATCCGAAATTTAGCTCAAAAATTGCCAGTGGGGCCCACGTCTCGGAATCCGACGAAACTCACAAAATCCGACAACTCATCCAATTACAAGTTCAACCATACTAATTTTACTAAAATCCGACTCCGAATCGTTGTTCAAATCTCAAAATTTTATTTTTATGAAATTGTAGAAATTCCTCCGATTTCTCTTAAAAAATCAATAATATAACTCCGAAAACGAAGATTAATTCATGGAATATAATCACAAGGGAGTTAAGAACACTTACCCCAAGTTGTGTGGAAAATTTTCTCTCCAAAATTGCCCAAACCGGGCTCCAAAATGTCCAAAATGAGAAAAATCTTGGAACCCTCGTTTTAAACACTGCCTAGGCATTTCCGCACCTGCGGTGCCTGGGCATGCACCTGCGCATCCGCTTTTACGGACAAAAATGCGCGCCTGCAGAAATAGCCGGCCCTTTAAAATCTCGCATCTGCGGGCTTCGCAGATGCGCATTCCTCTTCGCACCTGTGGTCGCCTCACGCCAACCCCAGTCCGCATCTGCGCCAACACCTTCGCACCTGCGACCTCGCAGATGCGGCAAATTCCTCACACCTGCGAGCACTGCCCAGTTTCACACTTGGCCGCTTCTGCGACTGATCTCGCGCACATGTGGCTTCGCACCTGCGATCAAAAGCTTCGCAGGTGCGATCTCACCAGTAGGCAGCAGCCCCAGCATTTTCTTAAGTCCAAATTTGATCCGTTAACCATCCGAAACTCACCCGAGGCCCCCGGGACCTCAACCAATTATATCAACAAGTCCCATAACATAACACGGACCTACTCAAGGCCTCAAATCACACCTAACAACATCGAAACGACGAATTACTCCTCAATTCAAAATCAACAAACTTTGAACTTTCAAATTCTACATCTTGTGCCGAAATACATCAAATCAATCCGGAATGAATTCAAATTTTGCGCACAAGTCACATTTCACATTAAAGACCTATTCCAATTTCCAGAATCGGATTCCGACCTCGATTTTAAAAAGTCAAACACCCGGTCAAACTTCCTAAAAATTTAACTTTCGGCAATTCAAGCCAAATTCCACTACGGACCTCCAAATAATTTTCCGGACACGCTCCTAAGTCTAAAATCACCATACAGAGCTATTGAAATTATTAAAATTCGAATTCGAGGTTGTTTACACATAAGTCCGCATCCGGACACTTTTCTAACTTAAAACTTTCAATCATGAGACTAAGTATCTCATTTCACTTCGAATTCCTTCCGGACCCGAACCAACTACCCCGATAAGTCATAAATCAACTGTAAGGCATAAATTGAATAGTAAATGGGGGAACGGGGCTGTAATACTCAAAATGACCGGCCGGGTCGTTACATTCTCCCCCACTTAGACATACGTTCGTCCTCGAACGTGCCAAGAGTCCAAGCCATCAAATCACTATTCCATCTTACCACGCACGTACCCAGGGGTGATCCCACATCACCCTATTCTGTGTAAATTGTATAGGCCTGACAATACAACATAATTGAAAATCATTATTTCAATCTTAGCCCATAAACCTTGGAATTCAATTTCCAACATTCAGAAAACCAAAATCTCACATCTACACGATGTATGAGTTTGAACAAGCTGTATCAAGTCATAACCATAACCCCAGATATAATCACTTAACATGCTACACAACTCGCAACCTTGTACCCAAAAATGGAAAATGTCTCAAAGTAGAGAATCGTATTGTAAGTTCAACAAACACCACCACAACTGTAATGCTATAAGTTAATTATATATAGTAGTACTAATACACACAAGTTTAATAACAGTAACCAGCTCTTCTAGAGCTCATATTAACATCACTCGCACGGATAACTCACGTGTTATCGTATCAATATCTGAACCTGCACGGACAACTCACGTTCCAATAATATCAATAATTTGAATATCAACAGTCTATCAACCAGGAGAATACCGTAATACCAATGAACATCTGTAAATCAAAACACAATGCCCCTTTCAACCGCACACCCTTCTCAGGGATTACCGAGCAACTATAACATTCATCTAAATATATAACACTGACCATTCCGTTCAGAATTTGTGATCTTCCTTTCAAGAATGAACTGCCACCTCATACATATAAATCTAAATCCCTCACAACACACCACATCTATCACGTGAAAAGCACAAAAATCTCATTATAAACTCTGAGTCACTAGCAATTTACATACCCTATTAGTTGGAAACTTTTCTCTTGCTTCTTTCCAGGAGGAAATCATAATGCACAACACTTCCCCATATCGGTAGGAAATATCCGGTTCAAACCATGGTAGAAACCATTAAGAACACTTTGAAATCCATTTTCACCTAATCAAGCTATCATAACTAATTTTCTCTATCTCGTCCAAGCCACGCTGGTCACCAAAACCCAAAAATATTATCACCAAAACATCTGTAAAGCTTCCACATCATTATTACCTAAACGAACAGAGCATGTCATTAACATACTGGTCAAGCCTACTACCCAGTGGTCCTATTTTCTCCGAGGTTCTCCTGAATTACCCTCTAGTTGACGTTTCTCCTTATCACAACACTACTACCCTTACCCAAAGCTTACTATAAGACATCCCAACATAAAACCACACCGTCCTAAGGTCCATAAGCCATTGTATTCTTCTTAAGCACCACAAAAGTACCACAATCGTAACCCTCACTCTGAAATACCTTATGTGAAATTAAAAATTATTTCTCTTTCCTTTCTTATATAAAAATGTAGAATCCATAGTCATACATAATTACCGCAAGTTCCGACACCATCCAATGTAAATAACTGATTATAGCGATATACGAATCCAAAAAAAAAATTTAATTGCCACATATACATTTTGAATCCATTATAACCCTTTCGAAAGTCACCCAGTATGCTCAAATCTAAATTATACCTCCCGAACGGGCCAAAAGACACAAGCCCCCAAAGAAGTAACTCTACCTTAACACCACCAATCAAATTCATACTCCGTGCGCACTACATCCTTCAAAATAACAATTTAATCATCTCATAATTTTTTTTCATAAAGTGCAATATAACCCGCATTCAAGAAGTTTTCTTACTCGAGTCATCCCCGATCTCAAACTTTGCAAGTCATAACTAATCCACAAGTATGCCTCGGACCAAAACCAATACCACACCTAATCGTGCAATCAAATCATAGATAGCAGACTCCCCCACTTAGCCCAAGGCCATATAACAAAACATCTGATATCTCACCATACCCAGATAATATCTAAATTAACCATACTAAGCAATAAAAGACCAACTCTGATCTCGTCCCCCAATAATTTCTACACCCGACCGATACACCCGGTACATAATTATAGGATCGCCCATCGGCGTAGTACATGAACAGGTGAAACTAAGGACTCACGAGGCATATCCAGAAAATGAACAAAAATATGATGAAACATACGAATATGTGAAACCTGGGTCAAATAATATAGATACCTCCCTGTGGCACACTGAAACAATACATGTGATCACTGCATCTGAAGCAACAACATCTGGTCTGGCAGGAAAAGCATAGAATCGGCCCTGACCGCCACCGGATCGGCCTTCCCCTCTTGGGCGACCCCTAGCTGACTGAGCTCCACCCTGAGCTGGCTGAGCGGGTGGTGGAGCAACTGGTGCAGAAGTAGTAGCCTGATTCATCTGTTGAACTGGACCTCGCGTACGGCGGGGATAATATTTCCTCACATGGCCCAGCTCTTCACACTTATAGTACTCAATCTCGAAGAATGGTGGCGAGTTCAGAGGCAAACCTCGGGAACTAGAATAACTACCAGAAGGACCTAGTACATATGATCCTTGAACTGATGGTGCACGGAGCGTACTCGGAGATGGAAGTGCACTGAGAGATGACTGACTCTGATGAGAAATATATGAACCATGGCTGGATGATGCACCATGTTGAACTGGACGACCCCTATTGTGGTAGAACTGCCCTCCAGAAGGTACCCCCACCAACACTGCCCGAACCTCGGGGCCTCTTAGCCTCCCTGTCACCATGCTCCTGGCTACGGACCACCTCTATCTGTCGACCAATGTGAACCACCTCATCAAAAGTGGCACCAGATAACCTCTCCCTAGTCATAAGTAACCGCAGCTGATATGTGAAGCCATCAATGAATCTCCTAATCCTCTCCCTATCAGTGGGAACCAACCAGACTGCGTGACGAGCCAACTCAGAAAATCTCATCTCGTACTGCGTCACGGACATATCACCCTGGCAAAGCTGCTCAAACTGTCTGCGTAGCTCCTCTCTGCGATAATGAGGCACGAACTTCTCCAAAAAGACCACGGAGAACTGCTACCAAGTAAGGGGTGATGCGCCAATAGGCCTATGCCTCTCGTAAGTCTCCCACCATCTGAGTGCAGCCCCAGAAAACTGAAAAGTAGTGAATGAGACCCCACTGGTCTCCAGAATACCCGTTGTCCGAAGCATCCGTTGACACCTATCTAGAAAACCCTGAGCATCCTCTGACTCGGTACCGCTAAATGGTGGAGGTCGAAGCCTCTCAAATCTCTCAAGTCTCCTCTGCTCATCATTTGTCATAACAGGAACTACTGAAGCCTGAGCAGCTGCAACCAGTTGGGCTGGTTGTACTACCTGGTCTGGAGTACGGGCAACGGGGGTATGAGTACCTCCCCCGGCCTGAGAAGCGGCAGGTGCGGCCTGAGCCGAAACCACCTGAGCAAGACCAGTGAAGGCTGCTAATATCTGGGCCAAAGTCTCCTGAAGGCCTGGAATCTCAATGGGCACAGCTGGTGCCTGAGCTGATCCTGTCGGCTCAGCTATATATGGGATCTGCTCCTGAGCTGGAGAAACTTGTGGTACTACAGGTGCTGGTCCAACTGTGGTACGAGCTACACCTCGACCTCGACCTCTACCTCGGCCCCGACCTCTACCACGGCCCCGGCCTCTCGCGGCCCTAACTGGTGGCACTGATGGCTGACCGTCTAATCCGGTAGTACGTGTTCTTACCATCTGTGAGAGAATAGAATAACAGAAATTTAGTTTTCAGAATCAGCAAATTCACACGACAGAATACAAGAAAATGATATTTTTCCTAAGGGTTCTGCAGCCCCTCGAAGATAAGTACAGACGTCTCTGTACTGATCCGCAAGACTCTACTAAACCTGCTCATGACTCGTGAGATCTATGTAACCTAGGCTCTGATACCAACTTGTCACGACCCAAAATCTCACCTGTCGTGATGGCGCCTATCTCAATACTAGGGAAGCCAAAAATCTCATTAAACCACCATTTATTTTAAATTTGAAAACAAAATAATTAAATTCAGCGGAAGAAATCTCAAAATTTCAAATATATCACTCCCAAAACCCGGTGTCACTGAGTACATGAGCATCTAATGTGAATACAATATTTGACTCATAAAAACCACTGCCTGAAAGTATAGAACAGTAAAATAACTGAAGGAAAGAGAGACAAGGTCAGCGGACGCCAAGCAGCTACCTTGATAGTCTCCAACGGACAGTACTCCAAAATCTAACAATCTCCGTGTCCGAAAGCATCTGGATCTGCACACGAGGTGCAGAGTGTAGTATGAGTACAACTAACTCAATAAGTAACAAGACTAACCTCTGGGCTGAAAGAAATGGTGAGCTCCGCAGGTACAGTCCAATAAAAATAATGGTACAGAAATGTAGGCATGCTTTCAAGTTCAACAGATAAACTCAGTACAAGTGAAATAGATCAATACTGCATGATATAAGGAATATGATATCTCAGTAGCAAGACCTCCTGTAGAAACTGGTCACCAATTATTCGGTCACTCGGTACAGTTTATGGCCAGTCCATCCCCGGGGTGTTCCAACCCGTATATATATACACATCGACTGACAGTCAGTCATTTAGTACCGTATAAGGCCAATCCAGCCCTAGGATAATTTATCCCCAAATGTAAATGATACGGACAAGATCTATGTCCAGGTAAATTCATTACAATATAAATAAGTAAGGCAAGTCCATGCCCTGGGAAAATCCATCCCAAACATATATATATAAGCAGTAAGTAAGGCAAGTCCATGCCCTGGGAAATCCATCCCGAATATATATAATCATCTACGCTCACTGGGGGTGTACAGACTCCGGAGGGGCTCCTTTAGCCCAAGCGCTATAAGTCGACCGCGCTCACTGGGGGTGTGTGCAGACTCTCGGAGGGGCTCCTTCAGCCCAAGCATGATATAAAGCCAATATGGCCTACTGCAGGCGGGCGGTCCCGATCCGTATAATAATAAAGCCAATGAGGCTTGCTGCAGGCGGGCAGCCCCGATCCATAAAATAGTAAAGCCAATAAGGCCTGCTGCAGGCGGGCAGCCCTGATCCAGAACAATAATAATGTATAAAGCCATTTTGGCCTGCTACAGGCGGACAGCCCCGATCCATTTAATAACAATATATATAAAGCCAAATGGCCTGCTGCATTGCGCAACTCAATCCCATAAATATCCTCACAATGGACAATTATTACTGAGTGTGAAATGTATATTTTAGAACAATTAATTCAACATCATCACGACCCTATGGGTCCTAAAATGTCAACACATAGCCTAAACATGATCTTTATTACTAGCCTCAGCTTAATTCCTCTCACACGTGCCATATGTTCAGATAATAACATGATTCTTTAATGTTTCTTCTTCACACGATTTATTCAAGACACACTTTCTATTGTGCACGTCTACATGTTCGTCACCTATCGTGTGTGTCACCTCCAAACAATTCATATCATGCCAAATTCGGGGATTCATACCCTCAAAACCAAGTCTAGAAGTGTTACTTACCTCAAACCGTGTAATTCTTTACTCCGGTATGCCTTTGCCTCGTGAATTTTCCTCCAAACGCCTCGAATCTAGCCACAATTAATTCGATATATTAAATAAAATTTATTGGAATTAATTCCATAAGAAAATGCTAATTTTTCATTAAAAATCCAAAATTTAGCTCAAAAATTGCTTGTGGGGCTCACGTCTCGGAATCCGACGAAACTCACAAAATCCGACAACCCATCCAAGTACAAGTTCAACCATACTAATTTCACTCAAATCCAACTCCGAATCGGTGTTCAAATCTCAAAAATTTATTTTTATGAAATTGTAGAAATTCCTCCGATTTCTCTTGAAAAATCAATAATCTAACGCAAAAAACGAAGCTTAATTCATGGAATATAATCACAAGGGAGTTAAGAACACTTATCCCAAGTTATTTGGAAAATTTCCTCTCCAAAATCGCCCAAACCGAGCTCCAAAATGTCCAAAATGAGAAAAATCTTGGAACCCTCGTTTTAAACACTGCCCAGGCATTTCCGCACTAGCGGTGCCTGGGCACGCACCTGCGCATCCGCTTTTGCGGACAAAAATGCATGCTTGCGAAAACAGCCGTCCCTCTAAAATCTCGCAACTGCGGTGCTATTCTCGCATCTGCGGGCTTCGCAGATGCGCATTCCCCTTCGCACCTGTGGTCGCCTCACGCCAGCCCCAGTCCGCATCTGCGCCAACACCTACACACCTGCGACCTCGCAGATGCGGAAAATTCCTCGCACCTGCGAGCACTGCCCAGTTCCACACTTGGTCACTTCTGCGACTGATCTCGCGCACATGCTGCTTCGCACATGCGATCAAAAGCTTCGCAGGTGCGATCACACCAGTAGGCAGCAGCCCCAGCATTTCCTTAAGTCCAAATTTGATCCGTTAACCATCCGAAACTCACCCGAGGCGACCGGGACCTCAACCAATTATATCAACAAGTCCCATAACATAACACGGACCTACTCGAGGCCTCAAATCACACCTAACAACATCGAAACGACGAATTACTCCTCAATTCAAAATCAACGAACTTTGAACTTTCAAATTCTACATCTTGTGCTGAAACACATCAAATCAATCCGGAATGAATTCAACTTTTGCACACAAGTCACATTTCACATTACAGACCTATTCTAATTTCCAGAATCGGATTCTGACCTCGATATCAAAACGTCAAACCCCCGGTCAAACTTTCCAAAAATTCAACTTTCGGCAATTCAAGCCAAATTCCACTACGGACCTCCAAATAATTTTTCGGACACGCTCCTAAGTCCAAAATCACCATACAGAGCTATTGGAATCATCAAAATTCAAATCCGAGGTCGTTTACACATAAGTCCGCATTCGGACACTTTTCTAACTTAAAATTTTCAATAATGAGACAGTGTCTTATTTCACTCCGAATTCTTTCCGGACTCGAACCAACTACCCCGATAAGTCATAAATCAACTGTAAGGCATAAACTGAACAGTAAATGGGGGAACGGGGCTGTAATACTCAAAACGACCGGCCGAGTCGTTACAAAATTAAACTTCACACAGGGAGGATTTTAAACTCATAAATATTTCACCACAAGGACTTCGTCCTTGTATAACTTCCACTGCGGCTTGTAGCCTGGTTTAAATATTTCATTTTGTATAAAAATGCGAGGATCTCGTCCTCAACTCCGAATCACAAGTATTTTTCACATTGTGCCAACTGAAATTTCAATTTCCTTTCTTTCTCCTTTTCAATATGTTTCATAAACAGTTTTCACAACACATAATGAACCCTCATACCGATAAGGCATATAATTCATAAAAATTGGAATCAATTATTCCAAAACACATTAAAGCCACTGTAATGAATAATAAAAAATTACTTTTGGACTTATAGCCCTCAATGGTGTACAAAAATAAAATGACAGACACGGGCTCACATCTTCAAATCTCCCAACAGAGATAAACATATAAGTGGGTCACAAAAACTTATGAAGCTCACCCATAAGAGGAGCATAATAGTAGGACTCACCTCAATATTCAAAACCGAATCAAATTAAGAAGAAAAAAAATATCCTTTTATAACAAAATCAGGATCGTACCTACAACGTCACCATCTGGTGTATTGGCTTCCGCCAAATCATAGCGATTATATTACCGGGTCGGGTCTCCACCTCTTAAGCGGACCCTTCTGTCCTCCACCTCTAGTTGATTGTGCACGTGGAGTATCAACTAGAGTAAAGCTTGTAGCTGGAGTGTTCTGATGAAATCCGCCCTTCCCAAGTCTGGGACAATCTCTCATGATGTGCCTAGTATCACCATACTCATAAAAACTCGTACTAAGTCTGTGCCGGATAATTGGAATAACCACTGTAAGAATCTCGTGCCGATGGTGCACTATAAACTGGAGCACCCCGAGTAATCTTATGTGCGGACTGAGCTGACCGACTGCTCGAGCCTCCGCTATAATGGGTCCTAGCTGAAGAGTAAAATCCACTAAACCCTCCAGATCTTCGAGACCTTTTGGCCTCCTTAGACTCCCTTTTCTCGCCTAAAACACCCTCAATCTTTCTTGCAATCTCTACTACTTGTTGAAATGGAGTATCAGTTTGCAATTCTCGAGCCATGCATATTTTAATATCATAATCGAGCCCCTCAATGAATATGCGGACCCGCTCTCTGATTGTAGGAACCAAGATAGATGCATGACGGGCTAACTCACTGAACCTGATAGCATATTCTGACACTGCCATGGTGCCCTGATGCAACCATTCAAACTCTGTGCGCCACGCATCTCGGAGAGTCTGGGGAACAAATTCCTTCAAGAACATTTCCGAAAATTGAGCCCAAGTTGGTGGTGTTGCATCGGATGGTATACCTTCTTCATAGATTTGCCACCACCGATATGCTGCGCCTGACAGTTAAAATGTAGTAAAGGCAACTCCACTCACTTCCACAATACCCATGGTGCGGAAAATACGGTGACAATTTTCTAGAAATCCTTGGGCATCCTTTGTAGCTGTGCCACTGAAAGTAGGTGGACTATACCTCATAAACCTTTCAAGCCTCTTTTGTTCTTCTTCTGATGCCTCTGGCCTGACCTCAGGCCGAACCGGAATAACATGTTGTACCGGTATTGCACCTAAAACTTGACCAACATGAACCTGCTGCTCTGGAGTTGTGGTAGGAGCCTGAGCTACTCCCCCAAACTGCGAAATATTTGGTGCAACAAAGATCAATCCCGCCTGAGTTAATGTACCAAACATACTCAGGAACTGTGCTAAAGTCTCCTGAAGTCCGGGGGTAACAACAGGTGTTTCTGATACCTGTCTCCCAACTAGAGCTACTGGTGGCTCCTCAACTGTTGTTCTGACAGGTGCTCTAGTCGCAGCACGTGCCCTTCCTCGACCTCTACCTCGGCCCCGGCCTCTTGCAGCCCTAGCAGTATGTGCGGATGCCTGCTCAGCTAACCCGGTAGCATGTGTCCTCACCATCTGTGAGAGAATAGAGATACAAAGGCTCAAATTCCAAATTCAAAAAATTCCGCACGACAGGAATGAAAGAAGTGAAAATTTCTTAATAGTTCTGTAGCCTCTCGAAGATAAGTACAGACGTCTCCTTACCGATCTGCAAGACTCTACTAGACTCGTTCCTGACTCGTAGAACCTATGAACCTAGAGCTCTGATACCAACTTGTCACGATCTAAAATCCCACCACAAGCGCCGTGATGGCACCAAGTCTCTATGACTAGGTAAGCCGATTTTAATTACATTTTGAAGCCATTGTTTTTTATATGTAATCAAAACTAACAGCGAAACAAATATAAATATACAACCTTCTCAAGACTGGTAGTATTGAGTTACGAACTCTAACTGAATTCATGGAATGATCACGAGGACCGAATATACAATACTGTTTGATTAAAAATTAACAGTACAATGAAATGAAAAGACTCTAAGGAACTGCGACGACCAAGCAGCTCTACCTTGAATCCTTACGATCCCGCTTTAACTCTGCTCAAGCCCGATATCTCCAATACCTGGCTCTGCACAAAAATGTGCAAAAGTGTAGTATGAGTACACCATAGTCGGTACCCAGTAAGTATCAAGACTAACCTCAATGGAGTAGAGACGAGGTACAGTCAAGACACTCACTAGTCTAATAACATGTGCAATATAATATACAAAATAATAGGAAACAAATAACATCAAGGCAACATAAAATAACCAATGATATGCACAGTAAGACAATAAAATCACCATTTAATATCGCCCAACAATTAATAAATACAATTACACCCAGTTAAATCAAGTCCTTCAATTAAATATCTTTCACATATAATTCTTACGAATAAAACTCTTTTTCAAATATAATTTCGTCGAATAAATATCTTTCATATAATTCTTCTTGAATAAAAATTATTTTAATTAAATATTTTGAATATAATTCTTTTGATTAAAGAATCACCATGTGACACCTCATTTCAAAATCATAAAAATACGGGTCTCAGCTCATTTTCATATTTTTCGTAAACACGGGTCTCTACCCATTTTTCATATTTTTACGGCACCTTGTGCCCATAATTAAATCATCATATTTCCCCGGCACCTCGTGCCCTCATTTCATATCACAACTGTACGGACAATTCACGTGCCAAATATCATTATCATTTCATCACAGCATCTCGTGCCCACATTTCATATCACAATTGTACAGACAATTCACGTGCCAAATATCCTCATTATTTACTCACGACACCTCGTGCCCACATTTCATTTTATAATCCACCTGGCAATAGCCACAGGCTCTCGATTTCAACATAAATCAGATTGTTATCAATTTACCAACAACAAGACAAATTGCACAAGGTATAAAAATAAACACAAAAAAATCATAATATCACATGAAATTCATCAACACCATAACCACACATCATCACATATCGTCCCTGACAATAGCTACCCTTATCGCTCCTATTGCCACATTTATCGCTCATATAGCCACCCTTATCGCTCCGTCCATACAATATCAATAGTCACCCTTATCTCTCCTATAGCCACCCTTATCACTCCGCCCAGACAATATTCCGACTAACACAACAACAGTGAAATGCCACCCTTATACCCACATAATAGCAACGGTGAAATGCCACCCTTATATCCTCAAAATAATAACTCACACAACACAATAATTTATACGGAAAATTATCACGGCAACATAACAAAATTAATTCATATCACAATTTTCCCAATGATCACAACCAAATTCCAAAGATACAACCAAATCAATTAATCTCACAACAAATGACTGAATACTCCACACAATGTGTATAACACCACAAAAATAACCAACAGAGATAGAAATTATTCAGCATAAAGCAAAGCCTTCAATAATCCAAATTCAGGTAATTATGTTAGCACATCTTCTTAAGTTTGCTTAATTAATTATTTGCATTGGAAAAAATCATAATGAAAATTAAATTCCAAGAATATCAACCATCAAACTCACGAAATTCGCATAGATATACAAGTAATAATTGCATCAAATTATCATATAAAAATAAATTCAATAAATGTGATTTGAGGCATGGCAACTAGATAATTAAATATATGCCAACAATTATTCAATTTACTACACAATATTCCCAAGACTTTAACTCAATAAATTTTGCACATATAAACCCGAGTACGTACTCGTCACCTCGCGTACTCGGCTTTTCACATTTCACAAATGGCACATAAGACTCGATGCCTAAGGGGTAATTCCCCCACTCGCGGTTAAGCAAGACACTTACCTTTTTGAAGTTAGGCCAATATTATAAAATAGCCCTCTTGCTTAAATTGATCTCTCGACAGCTCAAATCTATCCAAATTAATTGTACAACTTTATTAAATTTCATCGGAAATAATTCCGGATAATAATTCATCGACTTAAAATTTTATTCTAAAAAGTCAACAAAAGTCACCGCGGGGCTCGCCCCTCGGAACCCGACATAATTTTTATGAAATTCGAACACCCATTCCGATACGAGTTCAACCATACTAATTTTATCGAATTCCAATAACAACTCGACCTCCAAATCTTAAATTTTTGTTTTTGGAAAATTTAATAAAAATCTTGATTTTCCTCCTTTAAAATTCGAATTAAATGATGGATTCAAAGGCATAATAATGGAAATTAATCAAAACTGGATAAGAATCACTTACCCAAATACCCACGCGAGAATCTCTCCAAAAATCGCCTTCTACCGAGCTCCCAATTTAATTTTGTGTTATGAACTCAAACCCCCATTTTTTAGACTTTTATTTCTGCCCAGTTGACTATGTATCACGATCCGGAGATTGGGTCGCGATCGCGGAGAAGAGAATTGAGGCTGCCAAGAAAGACCCTTCGCGATCGAGAGTAAAGGGCGCGAACGCGATGAACAATGGGCAGGAGCTTACGTGAACGCTGGGCAATTGATGCGAACGCGAAGAAGAAATTGCCAACGGCCCCCAACTCCTAATTTCTTCTACGCGAATGCGAATAGAGAGTTGCGAACGCGAAGAAGGGAAAAGCAGAAGTACGCGATCGCGGAAGTAAGCTCGCGAACGCGAAGGACAAATAATTCCCCTTCCAAAATAACACTACGCGAACGCGAACAGGGGGACGCGAATGCGATGAAGGAAATATGCAGAGCTACGCGATCGCGAGGCGTATTACGCGAACGCGAAAAAGGAAATTGAGGCAATCAACAGAGACACTTCGTGGACGCGGAAGGATCATCGCGATCGCGAAGAAGGATATCAGACACCAGAACCAGCATTTCAATAATAGAAGAAAATGGTTCGTAGCCCATCAGAAACACACCTGAGGCACCCGGGACCCCGTCTAAACATACCCACAAGTTTTATAACCTAACACGGACTCGCTCGAGGTCTCAAATCTTATCAAATAACATCTAGATCATGAATCACACTCCAATTCAAACTTAATGAATTTTGAAACTTCAACTTCTATAATTGATGCCGAAACCTATCAAATCACGTCCGACTGTCCTCAAATTTTACCAAGTAATAATTGACATTACGGACCTACTCCAACTTCCGGAATCGGATTCCGACCTCGATATCAAAAAGTCCACTTCCGGTCCAAATCTCCAAAAATTCGACTTTTGCCATTTCAAGCCTAAATCAGCTACAGACTTCAAATTCACAGTCCGGACACGCTCCTAAGTCCAAAATCACCCAACGGAGCTAACGGAACCGACAGAACTCCATTCCGGAGTCGTCTTCACACAGTTCCGACTACAGTCAAAATCCTAAGACTTAAACTTCCGTTTTAGGGACTAGGTATCCCAAATCACTCTGAATCATCCGTAAATCAAACTCGACCACACCCGCGGGTCATAATACATATTGCGAGGCTGCTCGAGACCTTAAGCCACTAAACGGAGCGTAAATTCTTAAAACGACAAGTCGGATCATTACAGTCAATATCATGATATCTTGCTCAATATGATCTGATCGTTCAATTCATTAGAGCACTAATAGGTCATGTAATTATATTGCATATAGTAAAATTTATAAAACCTTTCAAACTGTTACCGCTAGTCTGCCAAACATAAATCATCTCAGCCTGATGGCTTCCTACGTAATGCAGGGGCGGCTCAAGCATTTTAGTGGCCTAAAGCCAAAAGTTATTTGGAGGCCTTAAATTTAAAAAGTAAAATATATTTTTCCTCCAAAAGAAAATAATGTTCTAGCTTTTTGAGATATAAAGTTGTGAAAAAAAATTTATTATCGATTTCTTCTAATTATTCTTTTTCGAATGACAATATAGTCAATTCATTTAATCTTTTGAAAACGTATTTCTATTGAGACAACTGTTACATGAACTGTTAATTTATTTTATAAAAAATAAATTTATTTAAAAAAGAATCAAATCTTTTTATTTGATTGAATGTGTCGATTAGAGTATTATTTCTACTTGTATTATTTTTTAAATACTTTTAATTTAAAAAAATAAGTCTAAACCATCAATAAATTTTAAGGAACATTCAAGGTTAAGACAATATGTTTTTAAGTTCTCGTCATCTACTGATCTCAAATTTTTACCACTAAAACTTTTGAGCTGTTGAACTTTTAGGGGCCGTTTGATAGGGTGTATAAGAATAATGCGGAATACGATGTATTAGTAATGCAGGAATTAGTAATGCATGTGTTAGTAATGCAAGCATTAGTTATGCAGATATTATTTCTTATAAACTGTTTGGTGTGGTGTATTAAAAATTATAATGCATTGCATAACTTTTTAGAAAAATAGTTGCTTACAAAAATGCCCTCCATATTCTCTAGCTTTAAGGGACTTTAAGGACAATTTTGTCTTTAACCATACTAATGCATTGCATTAATAGCCTTGGTATTACTAATGTCATGGTTTTCTATGCATTACTTATACATAGGCTAATACCAAGTATGATGTATAATTAATGCAAGTATTAGTTATACATAGGTTGAAAAAATATACCAAACAAGGTATTAGTAATGCACAAAGCTAATACTTGCATTATTTTTTCTAATACCTCCTACCAAACGACCCCTTATATTCTTGGAGATAGAAATTAAGAAAAAAATAAAAGAGAAAGTATATAATCTTGTGTGAGAAGGGAACGAAATATTGTGACTTGGAAAAAATAAGAAAGAGAGTGTAAAAATTTATAAGTATTCATACATGCCATAATAATTATTCTGATATTGATGATTTATTCACAAATTTAATAAAATTATCTTTTTCTTTATATGAAAATTTTTACTTTTATACTAAAAGTACTCTATTTTAAAAAATATATAAATATATTATTGCTAAAAAATAGGGCCCCAAATTTGGGCCTAAAGCAAGTGCCTTACTTGCTTTACCATACAGCCGGCAGTGGCGTAATGTGCACCATTTTTTCAAAAGAAAGGTCATTAGCATAGTTATTTACTTAGCTTAGTAAAAAATAATGCCAAATTAATTAATTTTATTATTTTCATTCTATAAATAGGAAAAGCTTTATTGAGCATTTAGTTGTAATTGTTTGTTGGGCACCAAATCAGCATTCAGAGGCCGCACTGCTTAATGGAAAAATGACATTATATAGCCGTTATTAAAATAATAGTCGAAATATATATATTTTTTATATATATATACATTCTGTATGTTATATACAAAAATTATATAAATTTTATATATTTTTTCGTCTACCAAATGTAAATAGTTTATGCCGCGGGCTAAAAGTGAAAAAAGCCCATGCTTAATAGCTAGGCACATAGAACTCTCTTCTTTGTATGTTATTTTTACCAAATTGTCTACAGAGAAGTAGAAAAATTGTTTATTACCTTGTCAACAAATATGGTTAATGTAAGAGTGATGTATTCCTGGTAAAAGTCTTACCATACTTAATTTGAATAATGAAATCAATCCACCGTTTATTTACCCAAATTCTACGTAGACATAATTCTAGTTCAATTCAAAGTTCGACTAATATTAGGGAAAATCTAAAAATTACAATTTTATCCAATATTGAATTATTTATTGATCAATGTTTTAAGGCTATTTTGGTTAACCAAC
Source organism: Nicotiana tabacum (assembly GCF_000715075.1). NCBI lineage: Eukaryota > Viridiplantae > Streptophyta > Magnoliopsida > Solanales > Solanaceae > Nicotiana > Nicotiana tabacum. Next base: position 61,340,859 of record NC_134103.1, on the reverse strand, counting down.
ATTATATTCATGCTTTTATAATAAAATATAGATATATGCTCTCATGTATATATATATTATTATTATTATAAAAACATGAATATAATGTTGACTGACAAAAATAACCTTAATATAATATAACTCTTTTTGTTGGATAAATTATAGTACAGTATTATTTAAGGCTTGACCTAATATACAGAATTTTGAAGTCAACTAATACTAATACCAGCATTACAGAGTCCCAATTCAATTAGTACTCACTGCAGATCTTAAATTGTATAAATTGCCAGTGCGCCTTCTTCCTCTTCTTAGTCGTGTTGTTTTTAATCTTTGGGAGCCAACAGTTCGACACACATTAACGGCTAAAATCCATTATTTTTCCATAACTTTATTTTGCTGTATTGTCTTTTTGGGTGCATCCTTTTCATAATTGGTTACTGCTTTTAACTTGGAGAGTCAGATACGTTCTTGTATGGATTTTTTGTTTCTAGGGGAAAACCCAAATCGATAATTACATACTTTATTATACTTTGCAGTTGGGTAAGCGTGCTATTTGATACTTAAGTACAATTTAGTCTAATTTTGTCTACTAACTTCGTCAGTTAATTCATTTCAAGATTTCAGTGGTATTATGTTTTACTCGTACGTGTTGAGAATGCCGTCTTGGTTATGGAGCGATTTACCTTCAAATTGGTACCTCACATATAGTCGAGCCCTAAAACAAATATCAAATATCCGATTTAAAAAAAAAAAATCTTTTTCCGGAAAAATATGATAATATTGACCAGACTTTGAATTTTGAAGTTAAGTACCTAAGAATTTACCACCTTAATATAAGCCACTTGTAACGACCCGATAGGTCATTTTAAGTACTAGCTCCATTTTGTTTATGTTTTGACACTTTTCATAGCTTAATTTGATGATTCATAACTTTTGTGTGTGGTCTGTGTCATTTTCCGTAAAGTTTATATGTGAAATTTTGAAGAAATGTGATTTTTGACTTTAAATGTGGCTAGAGTTGACCACGGTCAACGTTCCTGATAAACGATTTCGGATCTATATTTTGACGATTCCAATAGGTTCGTATGATGTTATTACACTTGTGTGAATGTTCGGATTGGAGCCGAGTGGTTCGGGTGAGTTTCAGATAGTTTGTAGAGTGATCTGGCATGGTTGTTGTATTGTTGGCGTTGCTGAACTGCATGTCTTGCATTTGCGAGGACATGTTCGCAAATGCAAGCTTCGCTTTTACGAGGGATTGCTCACATTTGCGATGTTAGGTAGGGGCAGGTAAGCTTCACAATTGCGAAGCAGTGGTCACTTTTGCAAGCGGGTGTGCATCGCTTTTGCAATCTATACGTCGCATTTGTGCCACTGGGCAGTAGGGGAACAACTTGGCATATGCGGACTCTGTTCGCTTTCGCGATGGGTTGGACCTTCGCAAACGCGAAGGCATAGTGGCATTCGCGACATCAAAAAGGCTCAGACACTATTCGCTTTTACAAATAATGGTCCGTTTTTGCGAATATTGCGATATCTGCAGGTGGGTAAAATATGGAGATTTCGGGGTAGCTCATTTTACACCATTTTTTAACCCTAGACTCCATAAAGGCATTTTTGTAGAGCAATTTCTTCCCAACTTCATAGGTTAGTAACTTTAACAGGTTTCCTTCAACTTTCATTACTTTTTCGTGAATTTCCACTATCAAATCTAGGATTTTAGAGTAGAAATTGAGAGTTTTGGGTAGAATTTAGAGATTTTATAAAATTAAGATTTAGACCTCAAATTGAAGTCAGGTTTCGAAATAAATCACATATTCGAGCTCGGAGGTGAAGGAGTAATCGAAATTCGGTCTTAATTTCGAACTTTGACCATGTGAGCCCGGGTTGACTTTTTGTTGACTTTTTAATTGTGTTAAAGATTGAACCTTTATCGTACGTGGGTAATTTTGAAAGCTTGTTTTGACTTGTTTGAACAATAATTAACTAGATTAGAGTAGTTTGGAGGCTTATTCCAAAGGAAAAGCAGTTTTGAATTGTTGATTTTGTTCTGAAAAGAGATAAGTGTCGTGGTTAATCTTAATTTGAGGAAATTAGAACTTGATTGGTCTATTTGCCATGTGATATATGTGTGAGGATGGCGTATATGAAAGGTAACGAGTGTATATGCATTGTCATGGATTCAAGCATGTGGGGTGTACTACTTCATTGCATGTCTTTAATTATACTATGTCTTTATTTATTTCATATTTTTATTTGTTATGTATTTTACTTGCTATATTTTTTTACTTGTTAAATACATGCCTTCACATGTTACATGTCTTTAGTTGTTCTATACTTCCACTTATTTCATACCTTTATTTATTGTCCGTCGTTACTTGTTATATGTTATCACCTGTTGTTAGATAGATGCTTCTACTATTTTACGTCTTTACTTGCCTTATTGCCTTTACTTGTTTCATGTTTCACTCTACTATATTATATCAGATTGCCTTTGAGAATTACGCATTTTAGTTCCCTTTTTATGTTATGTTGTGTGATTCACTGTATTTGGTTGTTACTGATATGTGGGATCAGATTGAACACTGCAATACTATTATTATATATGTGGATGGTGTTGTACGCTGCAATAATATTATTATTTGTGGATCGTGTTGCACTACCACAATAGTGTGTGTGTGTGTGTATATATATATATATATATGTGTGTGTGTGTGTGTGTGTGTGTGTGTGTGTGTGTGTGTGGAGGGGGGTCGGGTTGCATACTGCAATGGTATTGGTATTGATATGTGGATCGGGTTGTGTGCCGCAACAGAGATGATGTATTGTGGTTATTCTTGGTTGTTAGATTCCGCTACCATGTTGTGTTGTAAGATTGTGAAGTGATGATATTCGGAGGCCCTCAGTCATTTACTTCCTTATTCTGTTTATCATGTTGTTATTCGTTTCTTTATCACATTATTATGTCTCTGTTTAGACTCGTAGAGGTTATAGTGAGTGTCTTGTCATAGTCTCGTCATTGCTTCGTCGAGGTTAGGCTCGGCACTTACGGAGTATATGGGGTCGATTGTACTCATACTATATTTTTGTATTTTTTGGGCAGATCCCGGTATTGGTCCCAGTAGCGTTTAACGGTGATTGCTCAGATCCTTCCTTCAAGGAGACTTAAGGTAGTGTTGCATGGCGTTCGCAGACCCTGAAGTCTCCTTCCTATCTTTATTGTTGTTTGCTTTATATCAGACAATTTTTTTTATATTTCATCTCTGACTTTTCTATGTACTATTCTAGCAGCTCATGTACTTGTGATACCAATTTCTAGGTATAGTTTAAGACAGCGATAGTCGTATATTAATTACCCGTTTATGATATTTCACACTTTTATTATTATGAATGTCTCTTTTATTGTTAAACTGTTATAATTACTTTTACTACTGTTGGCTTGCCAAGCAAGTGGATGTTAGGCCCCATCATGACCCAATGGTTAGGATTTTGGGTCGTGATAATTTGGTATCAAAGCCCTAGGTTGTTTAGGTCTCACGAGCCATGGGCAAGCTTAGTAGAGTCTTGAGGATAGGTATAGAGACGTGTGTACTTATCTTCTAGAGACAATAGGGCTTTAAACTTCACTTTCTTTCTCTATCGTGCGACTTTGTTCTATCATTAAGTATCATTCTTCTCTTATTCTCTCACAGATGGTGAGGACACGTACGTCTTCCACAGCGGATCAGGAGCCAGAACCCCAGATTGCAGCCACTACCAGGGGTAGGTGCTAGGGAATAGCCAGAGGTAGAGGCATAGCTGAGCCTAGAGCACGCGCAACGATACCCATTGTCGAGCCTCAGATAGAGCAGGATGAGGAGATCCTAATTTTGATAGATCTAGTAGGACCAACTGAGGTCCTAGAGGGGTTCATTGTTACCCTAGTGGTTCAGGATGGCCTCATGGAGATTATGGCTCAGGCCGATGTGTTTCCTATGGCACCTACTATTTCTTAGGCCGGAGGAGGAGCTCAGACTCCTTCTACTCATACTCCAGAGCAGATGGCACCTGGTTATCAGACCCTAGCAGTTCTACAAGTTGGGGCAGTTCGATCTATTATTGCTACATAGCCCGGGGAGATACATGCTATGTCGGCTGATGAGCTGAAGATGATGGACAGGTTCACCAAGTTGTATCCCCCTCACTTTAGTTGTGCACCTTCCGAGGATTTCGATGACTTCTTGGATGTTTTCATAAGATTTTGCACTACATGGGGATAGTGGAGTCCAACGTAGTTGATTTTACCGTCTTTCATATGCATGGTTCAGCCAAGAGGTGATGGCAGGTGTATGAGCAGGGCAAGCCAGTAGGATCACCTCCAATCATATGGGCTCAATTTTTGCAGTTGTTCTTGGGGAAATTTATTCCTTTCACTTAAAGAGAGAGAGGAGTTGTGCAGTCAGTTCAAGCGCCTTCAGTAGGGTAGCATGACAGTCACTTAGTATGAGACTAGATTTTGTGGATTTTTCATGCCATATAGCTATCACGATCCCTACTGAGAGGGAGAAGGTGCAGAGGTTCATCGAGAGTCTAACATATGGCATCAGACTTAAGATGTCTAGAGAAACTGAGTCTGAGATTATTTTCACTCAGGTAGTGGAGATCGTCGGGAGGATTGAGCGCATTAGAGGCCAGGCGAGAGAGGCGATCTCTGACAAGAGGCCCCATTATTTTGGAGGATTCAGTGGTGCATCGTCTAGAGTCAGGGGTTCCTTTGGTAGAGGCCATCCTATCAGGCTAGTTCAATCAATCCTACTGGTCATACATGGTATTTCAGGCAGTTGTAGTGCTTATGGATCTCGGTCCGAGCAACTAGCATTCAATGCACCTTCATCTCCCATTAGTGCACCACCGATTCAGAGCTATTACAGTGGTTATTCGGGTCGTCAGGGTCAGTCTCAGATTCAGCAGCCACGTCAGCTGAGAGGATGCTTTGAGTGCAGGGATGCGGTCATATCAGGAACTATTTTCCCAGGTTCAAGGTACTCGTGCCATGATTCCAGGACCGGTTGCTTCACCACCCGCTCAACCAATTAAAGAAGGGGTCGGGTAGCCTGAGGTGGAGGCTAGTCAGTTATAGGTGGAGACCAGTCAGTGAGAGGTTGTTCCAGTGGTGGATGACAGGTTGGTGGGACTCAGCTCTTTTGTTATGCATTCCTAGCTAGACCCGAGGCCGAGTCATCTGATGTAGTTATCACATGCATTATCTCAGTCTATCGTAGAGATGCTTCCATGTTGTTTGATCTGGGTTCAACATATTCTTATGTGTCTTCATACTTCGCATTTGAGTATGCCTCTTGATTCTCTTGAGGTTCCTATTTCTGTGTCACGAGTTGGAGATTCTATAGTAGTTGATCGGGTGTACCGGTCTTGTGTTGTTACCATTAATGGTTATGATACCAAAGTTGATCATTTGTTGCTAAATATCGTGGATTTTGAGGTCATTCTTGGCATGGATTTGTTGTCCCTGTATCACGCTATCTTGGATTGTCATGCCAAGACTATGACTTTTATCATGCCGGGGTGGCCTAGGTTAGAGTGGAAAGGGACTCTCAGTCACTCCACTAGTAGGGCGGTTTCTTACTTTAAGGCTCCGTGTATGATTGAGAAGGGGTGTTTAGTGTATATGGATTATATCAGAGATTCTAGTGCGGAGGTTCCTTCTATGGATTCGGTACCGATTGTGAAGGAGTTTCTGGAGTTGTTTCCTACAAATTTGACGGGTATACCACTCGATAGGGATACTGACTTTTGCATTGATTTGGTTCGGTGCACTCATTCTATTTTTATTCTACCATACCGTATGGCTCTAGCTGAGTTGAAAAAAATTAAAAGATCAGTTGCAGGATTTTCTTGACAAAGGATTCATTAGAATGAGTGTTTCGCCTTGGGGTGTGCCGGTCGTTTTTGTTAAGAAAAAGGATGGAGCGATGATGATATGCATTGACTATCGGCAGTTGAACAAAGTTACTATCAAGAACAAGTATTCATTGCCTAAGATTGATGATATAATTGACTAGCTTTAGAGTGCCAAAGTGTTTTCTAAGATTGTTATAGGCTTTCACTTATTCATACCTTTACTTATTGTTCGCATTTACTTGTTATATGCTCTCACGTGTTTTTAGATAGATGCTTCAACTATTTTATGCCTTTACTTGCCTTATTGCCTTTACTTGTTTTCTGTTTCACTACTATGTTATATTAGATTGCCTTAGAGAATTATGAGATTTAGTTCCCTTTTTATGTTATGTTGTGAGATTCGTCGTATTTGGTTGTTACTGATATATAGGATCGGGTTGCATGCCGCAATAGTATTATTATATATGTGGATAGGATTACACGCTGCAATAATATTATTATATATTTGGAACGGGTTGCACGCCGTAACAGTACGTACGTACGTACGTATGTGTATATATATATATATATATATATATATATATATATATATATAGTTGCACGTCACAACAGTATTGGTATTGATATGTGGATCGGGTTGTGTGCCGCAACAGAGATGATGTATTGTGGTTATTCTTGGTTGTTAGATTCCGCTATCGTGTTGTGTTGTAAGATTGTGAAGTGATGACATTCTGGGTCCCTCTGTCATTTACTTTCTTGTTCCATTTATCATGTTGTTATTCGTTTCTCTATTTCATTATTGCTTGTCTATTTGGACTCGTACAGGTTATAGTGAGTGTCTTGTCATATCCTCGTCACTATTTCGCCGAGGTTAGGTTCGGCACTTACGGCGTACATATGGTCGGTTGTACTCATACGACACTTCTTCACTTCTTGTGCAGATCTCGGTGTTGGTCCCAACGGCGTTCGGCGGTGATTGCTTGGATCCTTCCTTCCTGGAGACTTGAGGTAGTGCTGCACGATATTCGTAGACGCCTGGAGATCCCTTCCTATCTTTATTGTTGTTTAATTTGTATCAGACGGTTTGTTTTGTAATTCATTTTAGACTTTATATGTAGTATTCTAGTAGTTCATGTATTTTTGACACTAGTTTCTGGGAATAGTTTTTAGACAACGATAGTAGTATATTTATTACCCGCTTATGTTATTTCACACTTTTATTATTATAAATGCCTCTTTTATTGTTAAAGTGCTTTAATTACTTGCACTAATATTGGTTTGCCTAGCAAGCAGATGCGTCGTGCGCCATCGCGACCCCATGATTGGGATTTTGAATCGTGACAATAGCTCCCTTAATTTGTATGGTAGTCATCTCATACTATATTTAGTCAAATATGTTTCGTAGATCTGAACGTGTAAATTAATCATGTGCCCAAAATATCATCCTATATACAACGTTATGTGGAACCATTTCCAAGAACACCATTCTTAGAGCATAGATTTTCCAGCTCATTCAACTTGACACCATTTTTTATTTTGGCACTCTATTTCAATCTTGTTCCATTTTGGCCCTTCAACTCTATTTCTTATGTTTTACTTTAACACAAAAGCTGAAATCAGTGCAAACAATATAGCGCGTGTGTATACACAAATCTAAGGTGTAATAAATATTCAATTAAATCTTCCCACCAGTTTTTTTCATCCATGTCAAACGGGTCAATACTAAAATACCTGAACCCGATCGTATTTGGATAAAATTAAGGCCGCTTCTTATTTTCTCTCTGTCACAAATCCCTACCCGACTAATAGTACCCTAAGCTCCTTCCCAAATTCATAATCGCACATGATGAACCCATCGATTATCGAGGGTTTCTTCATCATTTGAAGATGAGAATCACATTTCATCAACTATTTCTTCATATTCATCACCTATTTCTTCATATTCATCAACATTTGAGACTAATTTGAAGAGTAGTTTTGATTGTTGTTGGTTTTGGGTAGCTTTGTTACTTCTGAAAGTTGCAAGTTTAAGTTGTGTATTTTGAACGAGTTGGTTTTGTGTGAAGAATAAAACTTTGGCATCTGACAGCTGAAGTGTTATGTTGTTTGGCAGCTAATTTGTGCTTTATTTGAACTTTATTCAACTCTTGCAAGAGTTGATTTTGTGTAAAGAATGAAACTTTGGCATCTGGTGTTTGAGACCTTTTTAACAATCTGAAACTTTTTGTATTTGTTATTGTTTGAGGCATGTCCATTAGAAGCTTAAAAAGTTCATTCTTCTGCAATTTACTACGTAGCAGTCCTATGAAATAAACCCACAAAAAAATTAATCAGATTAAATAAACGAACAACAAAATTGCAAAAGTTTGAAGCTTTCTGGATGGCCAGGTATGAAATCGGCAGATTAAATCTTTGGAACTTTGAGAATGACGATGGGACAACAGTAAATGGGGAAGGAAATAATGAAGATGAAATAATGGAGAAGGAAGTTGGGGGATTAAATATGGGGCCAATAGTAATTAGAAGAAATTTTGCCAAAAAATAATTCTGCCTCACACGCCTACCAGGTGAGGCAACTCACACTATGTGACTAGTCACCTTTTGTGTTAAAGTAAAATATAAGAAATAGAGTTGGAGGGCCAAAATGGAACAAGGTTGAGATAGAGTGTCAAAATAAAAAAATGATGCCAAGTTGAACGGGGCTGTCTATGTATTTGGCCAATTATTAAATTTGGGAATTATAACTGGATGCCCAATCAATCCCTATTAGAGATACCATAGAAGGCCCTCTCTAGAATTAATAGGGAGGAAAATATTTGCCTTAAAGATCTTTGGAAGGAGAATAAGTGGAACCTAAACACTTTATCCGTGGATCTGCCTAAAGATATATCAAAAGCAATAGCTAAGTTCCATGCTCGAGTGGTAGTAGTAACGACTTCTTTTCCACTTGATTTGTATACAGCTTAATTGAGCAGTCTGTACCTAGCAATAGAGATGTTAAGTGAATTTGGTAACTTAGAATGCCCAATAAAATCAGATTCTTCCTCTGGCAAGGCTAAAACGATAAGCTTACCAGGGATTATATCTAAATCAAATTGATATAAATATAAATCACTATTTGTAGGAAATCGAAGGAAGAAATCAAAAAAAAACTTCAACAATTGTGATGCAGCAATTAATTTTCTGGTTACAGGTAGGTATAAATAGCCTATCCATTAATAACAGTGATCATTGGCTCGACATGTTAAGGAACATGAACTGATGAACCCCATCCTCATAGAGAGAGTCGTTAAATGAAAAGAAGGAATTACAATACTAACTAAGAGCAGAAGTATTGTTAAAAGAAAAAGAAAGGAAAAATGTGCATGTGTGTCGTAAAATTAATCTCATTCTTGTTGCCTTTAACTAATTACGCCCCCAAGCCTGTATGTGGAATCATCAGTTCGTCACAAGAAAGTGCGAACTGCTACGTGAATTATTTGAAGAAGAAGAAGAACGTCTGATTTGGATTAGAACGAAGTTTGGATTGATAAATTCCAGCCAGAAGCAAAACGGCACTACGTTAGTGCTTGTTCATATCTTCCTTTGTTAAATTAACTTCTAGTACCATATTTGGATTACAATACCTATTATTTTCATTGCCATTAATTTGAAATGATTTATTTCGGTAACTCGATAGACTGCTAAAAGAAAATCTCAATATTAATTATTTATTTTTGGGCTAATTTATAAGGCTGCAATGAGGACCCCTTTTTTTTCTTTCTTAAATACTTTATTACTGAATTTTTTGTATAAGAGAAGGTTGCTTCAGATGGCTTAATCATGTCCTGCATCGACCTACAGATATACCAGTTTGTAAGTGTGAAACCATAGTGGGGAAAGGTGCGAAAAGGGGATGGGATAGACCTAAATCACAAGTTATCTCGAAAGATCTATTGGGAGCACTGTACATTTAGCTAAAGATAAGACACGACGGAAGAGAAAATCCATATAGGTGATACCGACTAGTTGGTAATAGGTTTTAGATATGGTAGAAAACTTCTATTATTATTATTATTATTATTATTATTATTAAGTGTGTGTGTGTGTGTGTGTATATATATATATATATATTGTGCTTTTTGTAATGATGATGATGGGTTGTGCTAAATGAAAAAAATGAGGATTCATATTTCCGACCCCAACTTAGTTGGGACCGAGCATAATTGTTATTGTTGTAGTTGTAGTAGTATTACTGAGATCTTGTAAACATGACAAGTGTAGCTTCTATCATCATGCATGTATTTATCGAATCAACTATTGTAAATGCAGCTAGTGATGAGAGGCCTAATCCGTAATCATGGACATATGATAAATGATTTTGATGTCTTCCACCTTCAATTGATAGTGAAATCAATGTCAAACAGTGTCAAGATTATTCTTATTTTGACATTAACATTAAAGCTGGAATAATTCAAAGAAAAGCTTATCTGTGCTTTATTTCCATTAGTTAATATTCAACTTAGTCAAATTTGTTTGGTAAAGTTGGATATGTTGACATCAAACTACCACCCACAATATCTTCCTATATACTATATCACTATGAAAACACTCTTCGTTTGTGTGGTAGCCTGCATTTCCAAGTAGAACTAACTATTGTTGAAAGAATCATAAAAGCATAAGAGATGGTAGCCAAAGTGGAGATCATATCCAAAGAAATGATCAAACCATCATCCCCAACAACTTCAACCCTTAGAACCCACAAACTATCACTTGTCGATCAAATTTCACCCCCAGTTTTCATCCCTCTAATTTTCTTCTACCAAGATGAACTTGGCAATATCAATCGTTCAAGAAAATTACAGCTCTTGAAGAAATCTCTATCCGATGCTTTAATGCGATTCTACCCATTGGCCGGAAGGTTCAATGATAACAATTTTATTGATTGCAATGATGCTGGAGCCGAGTTTATTGAAGCTCAAGTTCATGGTTACCTTTCACAAGTTATAGAAACTCCAAAAATGGAAGACCTAAGAGAATTTCTCCCAAGAGAAGCATGTGTGGTAGAGAATAATGATGTTCTTCTAGCAGTCCAAGTTAATTTATTTGATTGTGGAGGAATTGCCATTGGTATATGCATGTCTCACAAAGTTGGTGACGGTTCGTCCATAGTAACGTTCATCAATGCATGGTCAGCCATTGCTCGGGGAGACACTGGAATTGTCCAACCTAATTTTAACCTGTCAAGTATTTTTCCGCCACTAGACTTGTCTA